>NW_015625600.1:191246-198278 GCF_001515625.1 Sinocyclocheilus rhinocerous | reverse complement strand
CAAATTCGTGATCGCCTCAGAGTCAGTCCCCTTTAAATTTCATATGAAAACGGCGACAGACTTCGTCTCCTCCCCGTCTTTCAGCGCGCTCTTCAATCGACAGACCGCGGCGGCACAGTGCGAGCGGACTCTTTTTTTTTGTGGCTCTTTTTTTTTAAGTATCGGTTCAGGCACCGTTTAGGCACAGTCAGGTACCGTTTTAAAAGTATCGATTTGGCACCGGTATCGTAAAAAATCCCAATCGATACCCAACCCTATAATATATACACAAATAAATGTAGTTAGCATTAAGGCCCTGATATACTCAAAACAAAGTTATTTTTTGTTCTTCGTTTAGGGGTAAAGTGAAGTTCGAAATACGTGAGCAGTGGCATACTGTTATCGAACATCCGACGCCTCCCACTCTGATGAAAGCGACGTTTATATGAATATGTAAATATGTGCCGCGTGCTTTCCTCTCAGTAACAAAATAAACACAACCAAAATGGAGAGAACAGCAAGCATTTTTTTTTGTAAAAAGCATCCGTTCATAGCAACTTTATTCAATATATATTGCTTAAAAGCAATCAGCAGTATTAAACATGAAAAACCGTGTCAGTGTCTCATTTTATCAGAGGCACAACTTAATTTGCTACTATAAAGCAGCTCTCCACTGCGTTCATGTTTTTACCCGCGGATATCTCAGCTCAGTGCCGATCCTAAACTTCTGGGGGCCCTACGCAAAACTGGGTCGGCAGGGTGGGGTGGGGTTGGTGGGTGTGTATGAGTGGTTATGAACGAATGAATGAAACACATATGTCCGTGTTTCACTCTGTCTCGAATCGCGCTCGCGGAAAGCGCTTGAGAAACAGTGTCTCTTTCATGGCTAGGTACGCTTTCAACTTGTTTTTTTTTGTCTCGAGCAAGACTGTACGACATTCACATTACATGATTTGACTGATTTTTACGTAGAAAGGGCAACAGCGCACCGCATTAAAATAAATGATCATGCATGTTTTCATAACCGCTGGCCAAATTTAAAAACTAAACTAAAATTAAATCATCTCTGAGAGCAAGGGGGCCCCCTGGTGTTTCAGGGGCCCTACGCAGCTTGCAAATTTTGTGAATAGGGAGGATCGGCTCTGTCTCACCTCCAAGGACTCGACAGACAAAATAAACCCAGAGAAGAGTTCTGATTGAAAGAAGGCGGAGCCTCAGCACACATCTCCTATGACGTAATCGTCACGGACCAAAGGTAGTACGAAGGTGTTTTGCAGCTGGAATGAACTTTTCCGGAAAGTTCGCTTTGGCAAGCCATTTCGATCTCCCAAAACAAACACAAAACAAACTTCGTTTTGGTTGGATTTTTTTCGAAATGCCGTCACGTTAGCTCGTTCTTCAATTTAGCTTGAAGTATATCGGGGCCTTTAGTGTAGCAACTGGCATATTCTTTTCTAGAAGAATGCCAAGCCAGTAGGTTAATCAGTTAGCTTGCAGGGTAACTGAAAATGATAAACATTCAATTTGACCATTTCTAGCTTTGAATAAATATCATGACATAACATGACAAAAAAAAACAAAAAAACATTTACATATCAAAACACATAGGCACAACATGTTGCAGCATACCTGCCTCTCCTTTAATTGTGACTATATTCATATAACAGGACCAGAAGGGCATTACTGCTTTTATGAAAAATGTATCAATCAATAAATAAAATAATACAAATAAATCAATCAATAAAAATAATATTGAATAAATAAATAAAAAAGGGAAAATAAATAAATAAAATAATACAAATAAATCAATCAATAAGACAAACCAAATAAAGAAATCAAATACTAAATAAACCAAAAAATTTTTTATAAACAAATAAACAACCTTAAAGAAATATAGATATATCAACAGATAGAATGTTAGTTATAATAACATATACACAAATAAATTCAGTTAGCATTCGTGTAGCAACTTGCATATTCTATTCTAGAAAAATCCTAAGCTAGTAGTTTAACCGGTATCAACTGAAAATATGATAAACGTTCAATTTCTAGCTTTGGTTATATATCATGACATCTAAAACAATTAACTTTTTTTATTTTTTTTTATTAATCACATTATGTATCACTACACATAGGTACATGTTGCAGCATACCTGCATCATGATATATATCCTGACATAACTTTAAAGAAATTTAATTCATATTATTTACATATCACATCACATACAGACTATCTTAAAAAGACACATTTCTAATCATGCATTGAACCGAGTAACCATTAATAAGTTCTTTCAGCCAATAGAATGGTTTTGGGGTTCAAAAGGGCACAGGATTCTAGGGTGAACTGAATCTTACATGGCATCAGTTCCAGGACCAGATACACAAACTTACATGCGGTGTTCATTTAGATCTCAGTGGAACCAGTAGAGAGCAAAATCCTCCCTCAGCCAGACAGAAATACGGCTTAATGTATCATTCACTGACAGCGCCAAAATCCTCCGTACTTAAGACTGCGAATGCGCTTAATGTTCACTGAAACAGATACACGAGCAGGCAAAGAAAAGGATCCTAATATTCTTTCCTGAACAGGGAAATGATGTAAAATAAATTAGTTAAAAAACCTTTTGAAAACAGCATCTGAGAACTCCTCTGCATTCCTGCGGCAGCTGACTAGATTAAGTGTCAACTGACATTGAAAATAAATCTCATCTTTTGCAAACACAGTAAATTTGGCTGAAGATGCTGTAATTCCCTGTCAGGTGACTCAAGGTTATGGCTTCTCTTACTGAACGACAGCAACAGTGAAAAGGTGTAATAAAACACTGCCAGGATATTCAATGACAACAGTACGCACTGTACACTCTCAGAAAAAAAGGTACAAAATCTGTCACTGGTACAGTATGGAGCCAGATCAGTCTCAAAAATAACAAATTTACAAAAAAAAAAAAATCATAAATGCACAGCACAATTACATTTACAAAATCTTATTCATAAATTCAAAATACAATTCATAAATACACAAGTAAAAGCATAAATATTTCCCCAAATGCTCACACAAATGCATCTTACCTAAATACATTTAAAATGTTTACACAAATATGTATATATCAAGTTCTTGAATTAATTTCCATCACACATTTATGAATGATGTTACATGTACATTACATAATTGTTGTTATTAAATTAAATATCTGGACATTTAACACTTATTTAATAACATGACATATTATTCAGAATAAACAGGGTATGTGCAACTTTGGTGTATAAGACAGCAGGCTAACCGGGTAGCTGTATTTTGTGCAAATGATATAAATCATAATGTGATTTTGTAGAATTTGTAATCAGGTGCAAGATGCATTTGTGTGAGCATTTGGGGAAATACTTATGCTTTTACTCGTGTACTTGTTTATGAATTGTGTTTTGAATTTACGAATCAGATTTTGTAAATTGTGCTGTGCATTTATGAATTTTGTTCTGTAAATGTATTATTATTGAGGCTGATCTGGCTCCATAGTCCAGTACCTTTTCACTAACTAACTAACTAACTAACTAAACAATTTTCTTATTTTGAAACCAGATTGAAAATTGTCCAGGTATCCATTTGAGTTTAAGTATTTGTTCAGCTGATTAAAGATTACCTTTTCAATAATCTTGCCTATAAAAGGAAGATTTGATATTGGTCTATAGTTGCTCAATATGGTGTTATCAAGATTGCTCTTTTTCAGAAGGGGTTTAACAATTGTGATAGACTTTAAGCAACAAACATCCAGTGAAATAGTATAAGTGCTGAATAGTCTTAAATTTATTTATTTATTATATACAATTTTGGAGTCAGATTTTTTAAAAGATATTAATTTTATTGAGCAGATGCATTAAATTTATCAAAATGACAGTAAAGTAATTTATGATGATACAAAATATTTATTTATAAATAACTTTGTTCATGAATTAATCTAGAAAAATACAAATTCTATCACAATTTCCACACAAATATTAAGCAGCAAATCAGCATATTAGATGCTGACGACTGGAGTAATGGTTGCTGAAAATGCAGCTGTGTCATCACAGGAATAAATATCATTTTAAAATATATTCCAATATAAAAGAGTTATTTAAAATTATTTTTACTATATTTTTGATCAAATAAATGCAGCTATGGTGAGCATAAGAGGCAGTAATGTTAGTTGTAATGTATGAATGAATGTAAACAACACGTACATTAATATTGATTATGTGTGAGGCTCATCTTATAAATGCACGTAATCGATTGGCTGTTGGGTCACAAACGTAATTTCAGCCGTAATCCCTCGTGAACGCCCATGACACTGACAATCCTGCCAGATTAACTACAGAGGGAGGGTGATGCTGTCACTAGGTCAAGTGTTTTTACATTTCAGCACATCCGATGCATGCTGTCAACACGCTGTAAGGGCTGGAATGTGAACTGCATTACTGGATTGTTATTATTATTTTTTTAAATGGAGGTTGTTTAAAACTCCAGTCTTATTTCACTGCCTCCCTCTATGAACTAGAGCAGAGAGGGGCGTAATCTTGTGCCATTCAGCGTATTACTATTAACCTTCATACTCTATTTTAAAGACACAACTCATCACACAGAGCTAACAGATGACTTAAAGAATCCCCAACACAGTCTCTGTTGGTGGGTTGAGATCCCCCCCGCCCAAAAAAAATCTATGCTAAATTGACACAAATTCATATGTTATTTGGTAAAAGTTTTGCAAATTAGGCCGATTATTAGCTCTCATCCTGGAAAACCATTAATAAAATTACACGAGGTGAAAGAAAAAAAATCTTCACTTGCAACCAGGAAAGATATGGCTAAATTAACAATTTTTTACATAATATAGTACATTAATATTCAGATTTTTAAGTCCTGACACAAAACTAGCCCTAGCGCACTGCCTTAAAGTCGTGATTAAACCGAAGTAGTGACAAATCTTTTCTTGCATATTGTGTCAAACATCTGAGCGAAAATATTGAGAAAGAAAAAAATTTAAAGCAGATACTTCATTCTGAACATCGGTTGCTGATTGGATGGAGACGGATCTAAACATGAGTTTGCAGTCAATTATAATAAAGGGGCGGGGTTTAAGCACCCTATGATTAGAGAAGTTGGACATATGTCACAGAAAAGAAGTCTGATATTTTACCAAAAGATTTTTGACCGTAAGACTGACAATGACGTTTTGACTAATTTTACAATGAGAATCATTCACAGTAAGATCAATAACATACATTTAGAAAATAGCTATGGTAATTTTTCCATTTCATGCCCTCTTTGTCATTTGGACTACTTTTAAGTAGTTTTGGAGCCATGTAGTCCCCATTCACTTTTGCCGTATAGAAAATAATTACTCACCCAACAGAAATAGGCATTATTTTGATAAACAATAAGCAATCAACACCAGTTACACCACAGTCTGACATATTGAACGGACTGTACACTCACAGGCTTGTTCACATTAAAATCAAACTAAATATGGCATATACTCTGACTCAGATATATGGTCACACTTGAAAATACAGAGAAACAAGCCATCCTTTCCAGGCTTCACAGTCCTGTTTGAAGGTTTGGAAGCAGTGAATATAGTTTGAAAAGATGGCCACTTATTTACCTTCACTCCATGCCCCACATCATCCAGTACTGTGTAGTCGATGGGCTTCCTGATGTACCTCACCGGCCGCTCAATGTTGGCCGGAGCGATGATCTTATGAGTCCTTGATGTGTTCTTATTCGTTGTCAGGATGCCAATCTCTCGTCGGGCGACCTTCTCCTTATGGATGTCTACCGTCTAATGAAGATGTAAGAAAAGACAAAAACAAGATTGAAAGGTTGGGCTAAGAAAGATTTTTTTTTTTTTAAAGAACACTTTTATTTAAAAAGAACACACTACATTTATTAGTCCATTAAAGACAGTCACATTTAATATTCCACAAAAGATTTCTACTTCATATAAATGCTTCCTAAAAGAATCCTGAAAAAAATATCACCGTTTACACAAAAAGATTAAGCGACACAACTGTTTTTAATAAGACCGTAAACATTCTGCTACTGTGAAATTAGTGTGGTGATGTTGAGAGCGGCGTGCAGTTTTAATGCCGGACACTGAAGGGGTTTTTTGACAACTCTGTGTGTTTTAAAGGAGCTTGTGAAGAAGTTAAATACTTCTGACCCTTAAAGAGACAGCATTAAAAGAGAAAAAAAAAACCTAATGGTGCATAAAACAGCAGGAAGCCATTATTTCTCAGACAAATAGGGAACAAAAATCATATTCCGCATCTCAATTTGCCTACTTTTACAACACATTAAAGGTACACCACAGTAATAGGAAGTCCTACAGCGTGATAAAATCATTTAGGCTCAATACAAACTGCTGTGAAAGTTTCAGCCTCTGCAACCATTTCTTGCCATATTTCTACTGAAAAACGTTGTAATATTAGCCAAAAAAGAATACATAAAAAATCTGCCAGAAATATGTATCATACAGGTTTTCTATTATCAATGTACAACTTATATTTAAAGGGGTCATATGATGCGATTTCAATTTTTCCTTTCTCTTTGGAGTGTTACAAGCTCTTGGTGCATAAAGAAGATCTGTAAAGTTGCAAAGACTAAAGTCTCAAATCCAAAGAGATATTCTTTATAAAAGTTAAGAGTCAACCACGCCTACCTAAAACGGCTCGTTCTAACCCCCCCCCCCACATGTCTACGTCACTATGTGGAAATATTAGCATAATGCCGCCCAAATGTGCACGCAAAGAAAGAAGCGTGGTTTCAGGAACAGCGGTAGTGTTGATGCAGCCATGTCAGGGAGACGCTGTGTGTTTCAGTGCAAAAGCAAAAGAACTTTATTTGGCCTTCTGGAAGTAGATGCAATTAGGAATCATCGGTTAAGATTTATTTACAACAGAACAGCACAACCCAGATGTTCGAATTTGTGCAACACATTTTATGGACGACAGTTTTTTGAACCTAGAAGAGTACAAAGCTGGCTGCACAAAAGGCTATTTCTAAAAAAAAAAAAAAAAAGG
>NW_015625600.1:190224-190332 GCF_001515625.1 Sinocyclocheilus rhinocerous | reverse complement strand
ATGCAACGCGTGCAACGCGTAAAAAGACAGTATAAGTCATTATAACCCATAATTATGTCCCCACTGGATGCCTCGTTTATAATGGGTTTTCATGTTTTTGAATCATCG
>NW_015625600.1:187820-190148 GCF_001515625.1 Sinocyclocheilus rhinocerous | reverse complement strand
ATCGACACGTTTCAGAAAGACGGGGCATAGAGGAGAAACAATAATGTACAATAAGTGGAAAATAATGTTTTTTGAACCTTAAACCGCATAAACACATTTCATTACACCAAATACACAAAATAATGTTCTTTTTAGCAACCCCTTTAAATAGGTTTTCAAACTTTTTTTTTTTTTTACAAACTTTTTTTTTTTTTTTTTAAATCAAGGACCCCTTTCATAACCCCAAAACCAACAAATAACAAGAATGTTTTTGATGCATCACTAAAAGTCTGAACAGAATTTGTGGCTTTCATAAATGTATATTTATTGTCAATTGTTTTTTTTATATAGTTGCTGATTTGGTTCTAATCACTTGCTGTGGTTTTCAGTATTTTTAGGGCTTTATGTAAACTGTTTATTTTTGTTTTCCTAAATTCTGTGTCTTCCATAAAATTTTTGGGGATTCAATTTTAATTTAAAAATTATGGTAATCAAACAAATTCATACAACTATAACAATTTATCTTAAAATGTAACCAAATAAAAAATAAAAAAGTATTTTAAAGAAAATACTGCATTTAAATAAATAAATAAATAAATTAGTAGTACTTTAAGAAATACATACTATAAAAAAGAAAAAAAAAACATATTTTTGTCAATATATTCAAAACTGAAGTCTTTTTTTGTTTTGTAGTGAAGACCTTTGAGTTTCTATGTGTATTTGACAATCACAGACACTAGAAAATATCATGTGACTGACTTTTGAGTGAATTTGACCTGATTTTTTTAATCCAAATTTCACGACATTCCGTGTTACACAGTAAATTAAATTTTTCTGACTATAGATTTTGTGATTATGTATGTGTTTTCCACACTGAGGATGTCATAGGTCTCTATAATTTTGTTCACAATTCAGGAATTTTCCATGGACCCTCTGACAAAACCTCAGTCTGAGAAATTCTGTCCAAAATAATCTACTCTACAAAACACACCTGTCATCTTTATCATAAAACACACACAGGAAAATGATAATGTATAGCTCTCAGAAGAATATGAGAAAATTCACTCACAATGTAATTATGCCATTGCATTTTAAGGTTGATGAATGGCTTAAAAATCAGGTTTTCAATTCATTCTGACTATCTACAGTCTATCCAAAGGCCAAAATCACAGACACAAAAGGCTGACACAGTGAACTCTGGGTATATATATGAACAGCTCTGCATAACTTGCACTCAGTAGTACTAAGGTTTCAGCTTCTCATAAAGGCTCAGTTTTACTGATTCCTCAATTAGGCTTCATGGACAACAAGTTTACCAATAACATAGCATACAACACCAATTCAAATGTTTACTGCCGTTCGCTCGATCTGAAGTCTCTCTTTCCATGCAGTGCTGTCAGAGGGAACAGTACTCTCTCTGGCACACGAGAGACTGAGTACAGATGCGGCAGATGAAAGGCCAGCAGTGTCTGTAGCGCAGACACACAGAGGATCCCATTCATTTCTCAAAGACGTGGAGTCAGAGCAGCTCCAGCTCCTATTCAACATCAGGAAGAAGGAGGTTTGTGCACTGAGCATATACTGAAAACTTTTGATATAAAATGTAAAATACAAAAATATCCAGTTCAAATTAAGAATTAACTGTAAAAAATGTTGTGACATTGTGTCAGGTATTATGGGAAAACTTACAACTTATAACCATCAAATAAAGGGATAGCTCACCCAAAAATTAAAATTCTGTCATTAATTACTCACCCTCATGTCATTCCAAACCCGTTAGACCTTCGTTCATCTTCGGAACACAAATTAAGATATTTTTGATGAAATACGTGAGCTTTCTGACCCCGCATAGACAGCAACGCAACTGCCGAAATGTTATGAAGCTAAGATAATACTTTTTGTTGTTATTTTTATTTTCTTTGCACACAAAAAGTATTTTCGTTGCTTCACAACATTACGGTTGAACCACTGATGTCACATGGACTATTTTAACGATGTTCTTACTACCTTTCTGGGCTTTGAATGTGGTAGTTCTGTTGCTGTCTATGCAGGATCAGAAAGCTCTCAGATTTAATAAAAAAAATCTTAATTTGTGTGCCGAAAATGAACGAAGGTCTTACGGGTTTGGAATTATTATTTTTTTTTAATATTTCTAAAATTAGTTTTAATTAATGACAGATTTTTATTTTTGGGTAAACTATCCCTTTAAAATGTAATTTAAGTTATATATTTATAATATATAAATTATTATATATTTATATTTATTTATTTATTTATGTATGTTTGAATGATTAAAGATTTTTACCTTAAAAATGCAATAATACAATAAAAACTGTTTTTCCACCACAA
>NW_015625600.1:171768-186763 GCF_001515625.1 Sinocyclocheilus rhinocerous | reverse complement strand
CAAACTTTTTTTTTTTTTTTTTAAATCAAGGACCCCTTTCATAACCCCAAAACCAACAAATAACAAGAATGTTTTTGATGCATCACTAAAAGTCTGAACAGAATTTGTGGCTTTCATAAATGTATATTTATTGTCAATTGTTTTTTTTATATAGTTGCTGATTTGGTTCTAATCACTTGCTGTGGTTTTCAGTATTTTTAGGGCTTTATGTAAACTGTTTATTTTTGTTTTCCTAAATTCTGTGTCTTCCATAAAATTTTTGGGGATTCAATTTTAATTTAAAAATTATGGTAATCAAACAAATTCATACAACTATAACAATTTATCTTAAAATGTAACCAAATAAAAAAATAAAAAAGTATTTTAAAGAAAATACTGCGTTTAAATAAATAAATTAGTAGTACTTTAAGAAATACATACTATAAAAAAGAAAAAAAAAACATATTTTTGTCAATATATTCAAAACTGAAGTCTTTTTTTGTTTTGTAGTGAAGACCTTTGAGTTTCTATGTGTATTTGACAATCACAGACACTAGAACATATCATGTGACTGACTTTTGAGTGAATTTGACCTGATTTTTTTAATCCAAATTTCACGACATTCCGTGTTACACAGTAAATGAAATTTTTCTGACTATAGATTTTGTGATTATGTATGTGTTTTCCACACTGAGGATGTCATACGTCTCTATATTTTTGTTCACAATTCAGGAATTTTCCATGGACCCTCTGACAAAACCTCAGTCTGAGAAATTCTGTCCAAAATAATCTACTCTACAAAACACACCTGTCATCTTTATCATAAAACACACACAGGAAAATGATAATGTATAGCTCTCAGAAGAATATGAGAAAATTCACTCACAATGTAATTACGCCATTGCATTTTAAGGTTGATGAATGGCTTAAAAATCAGCTTTTCAATTCATTCTGACTATCTACAGTCTATCCAAAGGCCAAAATCACAGACACAAAAGGCTGACACAGTGAACTCTGGGTATATATATGAACAGCTCTGCATAACTTGCACTCAGTAGTACTAAGGTTTCAGCTTCTCATAAAGGCTCAGTTTTACTGATTCCTCAATTAGGCTTCATGGACAACAAGTTTACCAATAACATAGCATACAACACCAATTCAAATGTTTACTGCCGTTCGCTCGATCTGAAGTCTCTCTTTCCATGCAGTGCTGTCAGAGGGAACAGTACTCTCTCTGGCACACGAGACTGAGTACAGATGCGGCAGATGAAAGGCCAGCAGTGTCTGTAGCGCAGACACACAGAGGATCCCATTCATTTCTCAAAGACGTGGAGTCAGAGCAGCTCCAGCTCCTATTCAACATCAGGAAGAAGGAGGTTTGTGCACTGAGCATATACTGAAAACTTTTGATATAAAATGTAAAATACAAAAATATCCAGTTCAAATTAAGAATTAACTGTAAAAAATGTTGTGACATTGTGTCAGGTATTATGGGAAAACTTACAACTTATAACCATCAAATAAAGGGATAGCTCACCCAAAAATTAAAATTCTGTCATTAATTACTCACTCTGGGTACATAATATGAACAGCTCTGCATAACTTGCACTCAGTAGTACTAAGGTTTCAGCTTCTCATAAAGGCTCAGTTTTACTGATTCCTCAATTAGGCTTCATGGACAACAAGTTTACCAATAACATAGCATACAACACCAATTAAAATGTTTACTGCCGTTCGCCCGATCTGAAGTCTCTCTTTCCATGCAGTGCTGTCAGAGGGAACAGTACTCTCTCTGGCACACGAAAATGTGAATGGACGAAAAATTGATGTAGACTTTAGAAAAGTGCTATTAGTAAAAAAGCAGCAGCTCTTTTTGGAGTGAGCTGAGCTCTACAATCAGCAGAGCAGCTGGTGTTGGGGAAGTGGGAGGGCAGCGCAAACTGACTTCATCTCCTTCCTGTAAGCTGAAAAATAGATGTGCTGAGTCGCTACATATTGCACAATGTGTGGTGGTCCAACTTTATCAAATGCCCTAAAAAAAACAAAAAAACAATTACGTGTGCCATTGTTTTAGATGCAAGTATTGAGAGCTTTCTCCTGATTGACAAGGGTTAGGGTTGAGCAAAATGCCTCGCCTGGTTTCAAACTGGGAGTATTTCGACATCATATGTTGAAGGCCAACCCTGCTGCCAAAACAGATCACATGTACACTCCATCTCATTCACAGTTATTCCTTGAGCCCTGAATGGCTTTCACACATTGCTAATCAGCATGTGGATCTAACTAATTACAAATCACAGTAGGTCATCTGAGTTTGGCAAGACTGTATCTGTTCTATAGTCTTTTGAAGCCAGACTTTAGAGAGTTGGCATGAAGTCTGGTCCACATTGCAGCTTATTCAGGCCAATAACCACTGACACTGATTAATATGCGAAACGACCAACCGAAGGTGGTGGTGATTTGAACGCGATCGATTTCGAAAGCGAAAGTGAAACCGTAAAAACAGCGCACATAAGAGAGCGATTGCATGCTTTCGCGAGCGTCTGCAATGGCACGCTTCCCACTCGAATCTGGTGTAACCTGTGTAAACTAGTAGGTGTGTTCGACTTGACGCGGACTGACTGTGCAGACCGATCGGTGTATTACAGTACCACAAGCTATAGAGAGCAGACTGCTCCGTACGCTTTCGAATCACTCTTGCGGATGTCAAACACATATCGATCTGCGCCGCACCGCTTCTAGTCGAGCACACCTAGTGCTGCAGGCTTATTGGCCCACGGACGTTGATGAGATTAACCCCTTAAATATCGAAATTTGGTACCGAACGACAAGATGTTTTTCATTACTCGATGGTATCGAGGCAATTCGGTCGCTGCCTAAAAAGTATCGAACTCGATACCCAGCCCTAGTGATATCACAAATCCCAGAAAATATGCGTTGTATTCCAAATGAGTCGTTCGTTGTAGTTTTTGAAAAGTGATTTCTGTTAAATAAAATATCTCCTTTTGTATTGGACTTTAAGCTTTGTATCTTTGCAGATGTTTTTTATGCTCAAACAGCAACATTACAGACTAACTAAAGTTGAAAAAGTGAAAAAGCATAATAGGACCCCTTTAAACATCACTGTAAAAGTGGGAAATGGCTCTCATCAAACTTGCTTCTCTCTGTATGCCAAAAGGGTTCAAAAGGGTGTGATTTGTGTGACCTAAACAATCTCCACTAAGTTTGTCCCTATAACATTGTTTTTAGCAGTCAATACTAATATCCATATTTACATGATTTTGATATCTTGTATTGAAAATCACTGGGAAACCTGTTATTAAAAATGCTACAGAACATTTTTTTTTCACAAAAAAAGTTAATATTGATATAAATAAACACATTAAACAATGGAAGATAGTCCAAGTATTTGTCAATTAAATAGTAGTAAATAAATTCAACTTTTAAACTTTCTTTTCCAATCAACAGGACAAAGATAATGTAAATCAAATAAAAGACAAAACAATTTGGCAAGTAACTGCATAATTTTTAGATATAGATTTAGGTATTTTTAGGTTTAGTTATTGTAAATTTAATTACGCCATAGTTTGATTGAGAAGCAAATCTGTAATTAAAATAAGCAGCTTCTCCAAAAATAATCATTAAACGCAACAACAATTACTTTCAATTATTTATTTGTATGAAAAGTAGTGTGTTGGTTACTTTGCATTAAAAAAAGTATTTTTTTTCATCACCATTTGAGTGAGAGTGTTGTCTCTCACAGACACAAGCATGCTCAGAGTGAAAAAAAAGATAGAAGTCGCATACATGTAAAGATAGTTGAAATAGAAACAGTTAGAGATTGATTTAGGTATTTTTAGGTTTAGTTATTGTAAATTTAATTACGCCATAGTTTGATTGAGAAGCAAATCTGTAATTAAAATAAGCAGCTTCTCCAAAAATAATCATTAAACGCAACAACAATTACTTTCAATTATTTATTTGTATGAAAAGTAGTGTGTTGGTTACTTTGCATTACTTTGCACTTTTGCATCACCATTTGAGTGAGAGTGTTGTCTCTCACAGACACAAGCATGCTCAGAGTGAAAAAAAAGATAGAAGTCGCATACATGTAAAGATAGTTGAAATAGAAACAGTTGTGCTAGGTTTAAATGGTTTTCAGTAAATGACAGAATATATTTAAAGCACCTCTGAATAAGAGTGTGTTGACATTAATAACAGCATTCAGACCAAGAAGAACATTTGACCAGACATACACACAGCCATGCTATTACTGCATGTACTATTCACAGAACACACAAGCATATATGCATATGAGCATTTTAAGCAGACGCTGTCAAACAGACAACAACTGTGTACCAGACGTAGTCGGTACTAGGTTCTACTGAAGAGAAAATGACATATATTATTTTTGTTTGACAGAAAACTAGGCACTAATTTCTTAGAAATGTACAAAACTTTTATACTACTTTCAAGTGAAAAAAATAAAATAAAACTGTCACGTGGTATAAAAATAAATACATTAAAAAAAGTCATGTGGTGTAAAAAAACAAGACAAAAGTAATAACATTTTTGTTAAACATCTTAATCATCATTCTCAATCATTTGTGAAAGCAAACAATTGGAAATATAATTAAGTAGTTATTATGTTTGTTACTCTCACATACACGAAGAACAGGACAGTAAAATAAAATGCTATCTGTTCAATATTTTTCAATGTGAAGTGTATTTGAAATGTACAAATACAGCTTATAAATGTGAAAGTGAATTTTATATAAATCATAAAAGTGAATTTTCCAATTGCACTGTGGAGAATACACAGACAAGACGCGAGATGCATTGATAGAGGTCAGACAGACAGTTTCGCTTCAGCATTTGACAGGAAACAAAAAAAGGCGTTTCAGCAGTTTAATGAAGCGACCCCAGGGGTGGCATGGCTTCCGGAAAAGCCAGCTATGCACAAACAGACAGATGCGTTGCGCATATCTTTAGGCGAGGGCTGAGTAACAGTGGCCTGTAGCACACACCCTGAGCAAAACACACACATATACACAAACACAACCACTTTGTGTGGTTATGTCAGTAAGATTTCCATGCTAGTGTTTAATAATAGCGTAAAACCACACGATTATTTCTGAAATGAGAAAAGGACCACACCCTGATGTTTGGGTTGCTTGCCAAGTTTTTTTTCTTTTTTATTATTATTTACTCTCACAATTTGAGACCCACAGCAGGCTAAATCATTAGTGAACCATCATTTGTAGCACATAACCAATACAACACAGGAGAAAACAAACCACGCATGCAACAGAACATGTGGCATGGCTCTTTGTCGCATATGCAGCACTGAACAGAAACACTTGGTGATTAAAAGCAAGAACGCAGTTCGGTTAGTTTGGATTGCTGCTCACTAACAACATTCACAGCTGAAGGGTGAGGACATGCGCTCCTTTCACAGATTTACGGCTGTGTTATGCTCCATCTGGCTTTGGCTTCTCTCAGACAGGGTGACCGCGAGCATCTGTGGGCTGCTATCTCTGCAGCAAGCCAGATGAATGCTTGCTGTAAGTAATATGAATGAGAAGCCAGCCTTTTCAAAACTGAGCCTTTACTTTGCAGAAAATGATTGAAAAAGTCTAAGAGTATATAAAAGTAGATGGTTGCATATTACAAAAGTAAAAAGTTCAAATCAACCTCATGTGACAAAGTTAAAGAAACATCTACATGCTGTACATACAAGTGAAGCCTTTAGCCATACAACATAAGTGCAAAATGAACTACAACTTAGTGGAAAACCAAACAGATCAGGTCTCCTGAACATGGACTCCATGTGGACTCTCTGAATCTAAAGGATTTGAGCTTTCCAACATAGAACAGCTAAGACTAGAGTAATCCGCTGAGACAAATATAATCTCGTCGCTCCTGTGTGAAAATAATTCAAGTGCACAAGGTTAACATGTCCAGATTAGACACAATAAAGTAAATAACATGAGCGAGGTTGAGGAATCGACGGAGGACAAAAGAGACTGACAGACAGAAGTAGCTACATACCAAAAGTCTTAGCAGAACCATTGAGAGTCAAATCCCTCACAGCAGTACTATTGTTATTTAGCTAATTAGCGGGCACTAATCAATGCCCTTTAACATATCCAGTAGGCCTGTTAGAGGGATTTCAGTTTTGGCATTGAAATTTGTGGTAGCTCATGTTGCTTTGTAATAAATAAGTGATTCGTCATGCAAAATAAGACAAGGAACATGCATTAAGAAAGTTATTTTGGGGTCATTTTGACTTCAAGTGGCCTGAGAGGAATAAGGTGCCTGCCCTTCATGAAATCAGGTAGGCCTGATAGGGGGATTTCAGTTTTGGCATTGAAATTTGTATGGGAAATAATCAGATTTCACTGTTATTAGTATCGACTACTGAAAGTGATAATATCGGGACAACTTACGTCACTTCTTAGTACATACTCTTGGTGCGAATGCAACCCTTTAAATGGTACTGGGAAATAGTTCGCGCAAAATCGTCCCAGTACTTTAGTACTGTACATTTAGTTCTGGATTTAGTTAATGAAAACCTTGTGTCAAGCTTCATAGTGGTTCTTTTCAGTCGACTGACAATATTGAGAGAGAGAGAGAGAGAGAGAGAGAGAGAGTGTCTTCAACTAAAAACTATGCTCAATACTCTCAATATCTCTGGAAATTTGTGTGGAAATTGCATGGGAGGTTTTCATTCCAGAATCAAATCACTGTAGTCAACATCAGTTTATGGGGACGGTCTAAACAGCACCCCAATGCAATCCAATGAACAAAAAAAAAAAATCACACGATTGACAGAACTATCACATTTTGCTATAAGTTTGATTGCATCAAATAATAATTGCTGTTAATAGTGTTCATCGTCTGTTTGATTACGTCTTTAATTGATTTTCCGTACATTTCTGCCATATGGACATAAGCTGACAGTCACCACTGATAAGCTACCACTAAATATTGTAGAAACTTAATTTGCTGTAAAGTTGCTTTGCAATGATTTGTATCGTGAAAAGCGCTGTACAAATAAACTTGAATTGAATTGAATGGAACCACTGGCCCCTACATAACCTTTTATTCCAAAACGACACATTTTGGCCATACTTGATTGTCAAGAAACACAGGGGAGGCAGGTCTTCCATACAATCCCATATCTAGAGCTCAATTTCCTGTTTGTATGAAACTCATGTGCCAAGAGCACACAAAATGGAGTCAGTCAGGAGAGATGGAGACAGACAGAAAGAATTGCAGTTAATCTTGCTAACTCAATGTGCGAGGCTAAGTATTTACATTTCACATGCAACAACCAAGTGTCCAGAACCTCCTTGGATGGCATGATTTCTGCAGTCCCATAAACTATAAACCTGCACTTTGGTGAAAATGAACAGAGATGCAGCACAAAACAGAGCTTTAAGCTCATTAGAGGATATTCCACAGCATAACAAGGAATAAACAAGTATTGTTACATTCTAGACAACTCAGAACTTGGAATTCTCCTACTAACATCCTACTTGAACATACTCAAAGACGGATATGCAAATTGCAATGTTGGAATAGATCAATCAAGCGCATTTTTGGTGAAAAGAGGGAGATGGTAGAAGTTTTGTAGTCCTCGATATTGGACTCGGGTCTTGAGAGCAAGACCATATTTTCACGGTCTTGGTGTTATCATGAACTTAGAAGCATTTGGACTCAGACTCGAGAGTACTACAATGCTGCAGATACGTTTTGTGGTCTGTACTGACTCATGTAGAGGTTTTCATGACACTGATGCAAAACCAGGCTTCATTCACCCCAAAGGAAAACATGTTAACACCGTCTGAATCATTCAGACCCTCTTCAGGTCTCTGTCTTGACTTGGACTCATCCTAGTCTTGGAGGTTGGACTTGGACTCAAATGAGCTGGTCTGGAACACAGCATGACGGAAACTCTTTGAGGTTGAAAATGGTTGTGTAGATGATGAGCATGTTACTTCATTTCTGTTGAAACATTATGAAGACAACTTTTTCCTTTGGAAAAATGTTACTCATGAATCATGCAAACAGTGAACATGTATTAAGACGGGTTAAAATTGGATGTCATGTCGACTTCAAGTGCCCTGAGAGGAACCTATCATTCTGAGTTAATGGGAGACCATATACGCTGATGGGATATGCTTGGAAACATTTCCAAGCATGCTGCTTCAGAAATCCATTTAGAGTTGCCTTTACCTCTGTAGCTCCTCTGAGATGCAACAGATAGACATGGATTTACTCGCAGCTATGATGAGGGAAAACAGCAAAACGAGACTCCTTGTGTTCTGCCAAGTCTTCAGCTGGCCAGACAAAGCGCTGACTGTTCACAGTCTCTTAGAAGCCTCTTCATGTGCTGGTCTAGGTAGCAGCACTTCAGCCTCCCACGCTCAGGGTCAGGGCCGGTTCCAACGTGACATATCCGTGATAACACAACTCTAAACATTCAGTGTGGAGCTTCGATAAAAACAGTGAACCCCAGGGCCGGCTTGCTGGCCCATTAGTCTGCTGCATTGATGTTCTAATCTAATTTGGCCACATGCTGTCAGTGCGGTCTGTCTAATAGGCAGACAGAGGAAGAGGAAACAGTGAGAAATGCTGTAAAGACAGGAACATCCTCTGTCAGCAAAGCTCTGGGTGTGCCTCTGCCGAGAGATTAGAGCCACTCTATAGACATTAGTCACCTTCCAGTGGAATAGGGCAGTCATAACTAGGGTTGGGTACCGAAAGCCGGTACCAATATGTAACCTTTTTACTCCACAACACCAGTCAAATGCTTCCTTTTATGATCTGATGTGGCTTCTTGTCACAGAATGAGGCAGAAAATATGTTCCATAGGCTACTTTAAAAAGAATACATCGATTAGCAATAAATTAGGGTGATCATACGTCCTCTTTTCCCTGGACATGTCCTCTTTTTGGACCAACAAAAATGCTAACTCTAGCACTCTCTATTCTAATGCTACTTCTAATTTTATCTGCCTGTTTTTTTTTTTTTATTAAAAAACCTCTAACATTTGCACTCTCTATTCTATTTCTGTTCTAATGGCCAATCCATCATTTTTGGGGGGAATTTTTATTTATTTATTTTATTTTTTAATAAATATCGGTTCAGGCACCGTTTAGGCACTGGAACCATTTTAAAAGTATCGATTTGGCACCGGTATCGAAAAAAACAACAACAACGATACCCAACCCTAGTCATAACTTATCTGCAGCAATAAGCACTGAGGCTACAGGATTATGGTTTGTTTTTGGAACTACTACTATTTGTGGAGTTGACTAGATGTTTCTTACAGAGAGAATCTTTTTGAGAATAATTCTGCCAGGTTCTAACTTAAATCAGGTCTCTTAAACTATGACAGGGTGTCCAATCCTGCTCCAAAAGGGCAATAGTCCTGCAGAGTTTAGCTCTGACACACCTACCCGGATGTTTCTAGTGATCTTGAGGACCTTTATTAGCTGGTTCAGGCGTGTTTAGATACTTGATTGATGTTTGTGTGTGTGTGTGTAACTGGCAGCAAGCAAGGCATGACACTCCACCACTGTTTTCTGTGGAGTGATTCAGAATACTGATGCATCACTGAATAACTTTTTCCCCCACCTTTAGTTCAACATGCTACGACAGAAAGCTAGCTCACTGACAGCACACTGTTTTTTAACATAACCGTCCTATTATTCTCATCTCCATCTTTGGAGAGAATCATGATTGACACTGTAAGTGGAGGCTGTGTCAAGAGAGAACAAGCCTCTGTTGACCATCTTAATGAGCCTGTCTTAGAGCCATTCATAAAGCCCACTGTCATTCCCAGATACACATACGAATGGAGACGAGGCCTGAAAATACGCTCCACTGTACACCGATTGATCCCATCAACATCTGCCGATTAAAGCTCTAATGTGATTGGCAGATTATATCAGTCTAGTAATTCTGGGTTTAGTACTTCAGTGAGGGCAGTGTTTGTGCTATGAGAGTTAGAAAGACAGAAATTGGTGTTTGTCAAATAAGAGATCTAATTCTGAGAATCTTCAGATGGTTGCAGGTCGTTGACACTGTCATAAGTAGTTGAACCTTCCCACAATTCTGAGTGATGGACAAGAAATGCCAACAAACTGTGTTCTATTACTTTAGTTCTTTTCAAAAGCCTAGTGAGCTGTCTACCTACTGCCACTGCTGCAAACAGTCGGCAGTAAATTATGCTACTTTAAAAAACACTGATTTTGGAAAATAATAACTGCATGCATCCTTTGTGGACAATTCAATACCAGAATGAACTGCAAAAAATGTGAATTTGTGAAACCGGTGACGTCATACGCGTGTATTATGTGTTCAGTCTAGAGCAGAGGTTCTCAATTCGAGTCCTCGCGTACCACCGCTCTGCATATGTTGCATGTCTCTCTTATTTAACACACCTGATAGAGATAACCAGCTCGTAAGAAGAGAGCTCCATGCATAAACTCTGTTCCGAATGACATGGTCTCTACAGAGTGTTCATTGCTCCCTACTCCCTGAGCACAGGAAATCCGTTTAAGTTTACTTCACTTCGGAACATTCCTTCATGGATTTGCGCTATGCCACAGCCTGCAGTGTCTTTACACACACAGATGAAACTTACTAGAGAAGTGTGACATAATATACCTCTGTAAATAAATACAATTTTAAACATAGCTGCAAGCAGCAATTAAGGGACCAAGCACAACAGAGGGAAAATTAAGAGCTAAGCATGACATGGGAGCATCAGACCAACTGCAACAATGAGTAATTAAAGCCATTTTAGAATGATTTTAGTCAAAATGGCTGAAAAATCATAAATATAATCAGTAGTAATACGATTTACTGGTTTATCACTTTTGACCAATGTTATGGTGTGGTCAGTGTGAGGTGACAGTGACACATAAAAAGTTTGGTGTCAATATGACAAAGTGCTGCAGAGTTGCAGCCTCAGTATCAGTTTGGCATCATGCCAACAATTTCATTGATGCATTATTTGAAAACGTTTTGGTCTATGAAAAAAGCTTTTGATAACTTTTTGTCTACATGGTCTGAAGTTGATCTGAGTCAAATTTCGCAAAATGTGGACCAAAGGTCTAGGAGGAGTTCGAAAAATGGTGGATGGGAAGTTCAGCCAATTATGGCATAATTAGTATTGATGTTCTTGGTATGATCCAAGGAATCTATCAAGACACGACAATAGACAAAAATAATCAAAAGCTTTTAGCATTTTTTAAAATTTCAATATAATAATTTTTTAACACAAGGTGGCGCTATCTCAAATCCTTTTTAGAACATGCAGGGGCATGGTGCTGATGGCACATACAGAGTACACCAATGCATTCTTAAAATAGTGTATTTTCTATCATAACATATAAATATACTTTCATGTTTTGTTCAATTATAGGGTCACCAAGAGGCACAATCCCACCACTTTTGTCCTCAGAGTGTGCCCATACATATGTGTGTCAAATTTGATGAAAATATCTAGTTTTGTTTTGAAACTTTGCCGGCTCCTTTAGGGTATCGTGCCAATGACCCATACTGAGTTTAGTAACATTATGCTAATGCGTTCATAAAATACAGCATTTTAGTATGAAATTCAAAATGTATTAAAAAAAAATTGGATATCATTCGACTCGGCTTGCAGTACTGAATCTAATGAGGATTTTATGATTTTTGGGCAAACCGTTTAGAAATTCTAAGCAAAAATAGCAATTGTTCATATCTCCTGACCACTAGGTGGAGTTGTGGCGAAACTGTGCAAGTAACCCCAGATCATGGTTATCATAACACACACCAAGTTTGGTCTGAATACGGCAAAGCGTTGGAGAGATATAGCCTCATGTCTGATTTGGCGAGCTTTTCGTCCAATTCGTTTGCATGGTTTTCGAGAACAGATGGGTCTATCAAAAAGCTTTTGATAACTTTTTTGCCAGCATGGTCTGAAGATATTTGTGTAAATTTGAGTGAAAATCGAATTAACCGTCTAGGACGAGTTCGAAAAAGTATGTTTTTCCAAAAATTCTAAATGGCGAAAAATCTTGAACTGTAGAAATAAAAATTTTGGTGGCCATTTGAGTCTGCATGAGCCAAGGAATCAGAGGGAAAAAAATATTCCTTCTAGACTTTACATTTCAAAGGTTATTAGCATAAACATGAGTGAAACTTAGGACAAGTGGTGGTGCTAGAGAGTCTAAGTTAGACACACCAAATTTTCTGTGGTTAATGTTGAGAATGTCCTCTATCAGTGTGCCAAATTTTATAACTTTCCCGCAAGCGCTTGTATGGGCTGTCATAGACTCAATAGCAGAAGCAGAAGCAGAAGAAGAAATCCAATGGATACAATAGGTCGGTGCCATCACACCTTCATTGCTTGGGCACTAATTCACTCACTTTAATGGCCTTTGAATGGAACATACATGCTCCCCTCGAACTGGAATCATGGCGCAATATCCTGTGATGTCCACTTAGCAGGGCACTTACGGTCGAATAGAACAAACATCTGAAGTGCTAAGAGATGCATACAAAATGTGCAGAGCAGTGGTATGCGAGGACTGGAATTGAGAACCACTGGTCTATAGTTATGCGTGCAGATGCATAGCGTTTCTTTACAAAGGTGACATCTCCAACTACTGGCCTGGCATGCATAATACAGTGATTTTAGTTGTTTTCGCAGATCCACGTGAATAACATTTGATAACATTGTCATCTGCATGCAAAACGTTTAAAAAATGCATGTGTTTTTCCCCCATTTTTAGTACATTGTTGTCATTTAAATGTATCCTGAGTCACCTAGTGTTGTTCTAAATATCAGCTCAGTTGCCTTATGGCCATGGGTTGCAGACCTTTTTTAATGACATCAGCAACTAATGGGTCTGACGGAAGCCTGTAGCAACTAACAGCACCATATGGAAGTGGAATAAGGTTTGCACAAGAACTCCATGGGAGAGTTTTACATCTCCATGATGACCAAATCAACTATAGAGATGCATCTGCGAAGAAGGAGGAGCGGGGGACAAAAGAGGCGACCCGAAAACAAGACAGATATTAACTAGTCAGTCACTATGAGAGACAGACATTCATTCACATGGAGACAGTCCTTAAAGAAAAGAAGCAACTAATGAAATCTCTAGACAGTCAAGGACAAAGCAAAGGAAATGAGATGGTGAGCGAGATATATTAAAAACTAATGTATCTGACCTGAGATATGTGGTTAATGGAGGACTCCATCCTGCGCAGCTGCGAGGCCTGGATATCCAACAACTGCAGGACATTGTTGGCTAATGCATTGATCTGATAGGCCACACTTGCCAGGGACTGGGTGGTGTAGGCTTTGGTCTCCTCCAAGGCTTTCCTCTTATCCTGTGCCTGCAGGTCAAGGTCAGAAAAACACCTTAATTCGCATTTTTAAAAAATAACAGCATTTGCTTTAAACTTACACACAGTCTCAGCCTCAGACAGCACTTCTACGGACCTCCTACAAACTGCCCACGTACCGTCTTGTATAAACAAAAATAACTGGCTAAAATCGTTCCAATCTGCCTGGTTTCAATGTAACTTTCAAGAGACAGATTATGCCAGTTTTAATTCAGACAGGATGAAGGCAAAGTCATGTTTACAGGGTACCATGTTGCTACAGTAAGCAGAGCAATGGTCAAGTCACTGGATTTGACAAAATTTGCAACTTGGGTAGGTAGTGAGCAAACAAAATATTCAATCAAAACTGTAAAATATGCACTATTTTCAGGGCTATGTTGGTACCTATTTGAATTAGTTTCACACATTTGGAATCATCAGAAGTGTAAACATTTCCTTTCTCACATGCTACAGCACTGTTTGATAAACTGCTTTGCTGTGAAGCAGTCTGCTGCTGTGGTATCGTCAATTTCCTGGCAAGGTACGGGGACATATTAATGTGGAATGTTTACAGATATATTTACAACCAGGGGGTCGGGGTCCACCGGGGGCCTCAGCAAACGTCCAAGGGGGCCTCAAGATAACTTAAAATGATTTAAAATAAGACACATACATTTTATATTGTTGTTTTATAATTTTTTGCTAGTTTTACAAAGTTCTAAAATATTTTATTGGGTAGAAATGGATTAAAATTATTTTTATTTATTTATTTATAGGGATGTAACGAGTCACTCAACTCACGATTCGATTCACAATTTTGATTTCACGATTCGATTCACGATTTTAATTTTTTAATTTTTACATGAGATTTAAGACAAATTATAAATTAAATGTGTCCTTTTATTATTGCTTGGACAAAATGCTGCACATTTCTTTGTGAAATTGAAATATAACTAGCCTATAATAATATACTAATATAGCACTTGCATATTATTGCTCTTTTGTTGGTTTTGATTGCTTCTATTGTCCTCATTTGTAAGTCGCTTTGGACAAAAGCGTCTGCTAAACGACACAATTTAAATATAATGTAAATGTAAATAACAAAACTAAATTGAAATTTTAAAACAAGCCCCAAATCAAATAAATAAGTAACACAAATAAAAAAAATCTCTTCATATAAACAAACTAAGGTTTTGTCTGTGCTCTTTCCATTTAAAATTAGAGGCAACCACTGCATTTTAATCATGATCCAAACAAAGATGCTGCATACATGCAACATGAGCAATTTTTTATATAAATTAGATTGTATAATTTCGAAATTTGAAGCAAAAACAGAATGGTTTGACTTCAGTTTTGTGAAACTATACATAAAAAATATCTGCATGAAACAAACAGCACAGACAAGCTGAACGAGATGCAGATGCACTCTCTGCCAGCAGGTGGCGCTTAAAGAGTTTCCTTAGTTTCGGCTGTAAACAAAGCAACTCTGCACTTATGAACTTTAATATGCATTATACAGAGGCAAGATGAAAAGAAAAAATACCATCTAAACTATTCTAAAGACAGTAAGTTCCCCTCAGACACACATTCATATAAACTCCTACCCCTAAATGAATCACGATTT
>NW_015625600.1:165625-169989 GCF_001515625.1 Sinocyclocheilus rhinocerous | reverse complement strand
CAAGCTATTTAAAAGCGAAGGAGCCCCAGCCCCGCCCCGCCCCCACGGTGATACCGGTAATACCGGTGTTGTCACACATCGATTAACCGGTGGGAAAATTTCCTCACCGTCACAACCCTAATCTAAACTTTTCTAAAGACAGTAAGTTCCAGACAGACATACATTCATATAAACTCCTACCCCTAAATGAATCGCGATTTGTTTAGCATCTCAACCGATTTTAATCGTCACATATTTGAATCGATTTTCAACCGGCTCACGGTTAATCGTTACATCCCTATTTATTTATTTATTTATTTAAATCCTTAATCCTTGTCCAGTAAAATCACAAACAACTGAAAAAAATCATGGACATATAAATATTGTTGTTGACTGGGGGCCTTGGAGTCAAATAGGTTGAGAACCATTGACTTAATCTTAAAAACAAACAGCATGACATCACACATTTCAAAACAAAGTAAATAAATGAAATATAACAATATAAAACTATTTGTTATAATAATAATCATAATAATTGGTAAAAATAAAAATAATTTGTAATAATAATAATAATCAATATTTTATGTTTTTATATAGTATAATTATACGTATTTAGTATTGCGTCTGTCAAAAGCTGGAAAAAAAACTCTTGTATTTTGGCTTTTTATACAGGTTATAGGAAAATTTAACAAAAAATAAACTACAAAAAAAAATTGGTCTTAGCCTTCACCTACATTGTGGACACTAGCTTAAAAAAATTACGAACGGCAAAACTGTTCTGAAACAAACAGAATAAAGAGGGGAAAAAAATCTGCATTAACCGCAACCGCACAGAAATGAAACTCGTTTTTTTTTAATTGTGGTATTTTCTCAGGTCTCCATTTGGCCTACCTCTGTGGTTCACCGAGATATCACTGAGGCAAACTATCTGTCATGCAAGACCTTTGAAAAACATCAAAACCTGAAGCACCTGCAGTGAGGAGGAAACCATGGTCTGCATTTTGATAATGCAATTCTGTTTGTACGTTTTATGATTGAATTAATCATATATTTAATAAAATATCTGATTAACAAAGAAAAGATTTAGTTTTATAACACATAAAATATAAAATAGTCTAGACTGTTTTGGATGGATATGGGCCGGATGTATTGTAGAGTTTCTGCCTGAAAGAATGAAGAAGTGCTTCCTCCAGAGAGTGATAAAACAGCAGTATTAGTTTGTCTATTAAATACTGTATTAAATACTGTCTATATTAAATACATGCACAAGAAGACATTTGCACATGGGGACCACAGCTCTACAGCTCTCATTCCCCATTGCAAATTATGTGGTGAAGGTATGCAATAATATTGTTTTACAGATGTTCCACTGAAACATGGCGCAGAGCTGTTCTTCGGTCAAAAGTCAGGCTATTTTTAGCAAGTGTCTGGCAAGAGAAATGGACACTGTTACACTAGAGATATGCATCCCAGAGTTTGCTTTAAAAAGAGTGGAATTCACACATAAAGGTTGAAAATAACTGCATGTCCATCGTGCCCATATAGTAGTTCAGGGTGCTCAGCTGAAACCCAATGAAAAGCAGAACATTTTAAATCCTGTCCAAATGTCAGAAGATACAGACTTCATTTCAATGGTGCTGAACAAGATGTGCGAACAGGATCCAACATTCTCCAAAGACAACTTAAAAAGGACTGAAAGTGCCATAAAGGCAGGTTGTAATTTTAAACAAAACATTTGGTCCATTTCCAGTCTGGATGTATGGTCGGTACTATTATCAGAATCTGTTGTAATTCTGCTTTATGGTTGTTCTGATGATTGAATTTTCCCTATGAGGCATCTGTAAATCTCATAGTCCACATCCGGCTAACAGAAATGTACATGTGTAAAGGGGCGGTCACACTAGACTTTGAACGTGCTAAATTTTTTCGGACGCCGCTGCGAATATGGGCGGGAGCAGGATATGAATTCACGCGCCAAGGTTTCGAGTTCACCAAACTTGAACTTTGGAACGCAGCGAAATGCGAAATTTTTCGCATGAGCTTGCGTTTCCGGTCTTACGCATTCGCATGCGTATGAATGGAAGTCAATGGAACGAAAAGTGCAGTGTGACCGCCCCTTAAGGCAGGTAAAAGGATTTTTTTTTTTTTTTATGTTTTCAAGAAAATGTCAGAGGTGCTTGCCCATGCAAAAGTCAGCAACATAACTGTGATTGTGCAATTTTGATGTATTCAAAAAATACATTAAACATGCAATATAGACATACAAACTTTATTATTTTTGGAAGCCTGAAGTCAAGATGATAAAATTGCAATGAAGAAACAGAGAGACCCCTGCAGAACCTCATGACTGTGAGTCAAGGTCAACAAGTCTCTCAGAAAATCCGATCATTTAACCTTCTTATGGCAAGATTGTGGCCAAAAAAAATAAAAAATAAAAATAAAATTGTTAAAAAAAATTGGAGTCAGTAAGATTTAATGTTTTTGAAAGAAGTCTCCTATGCTGCATTTATCTGATTAAAAAGAGTAAAAACAGTAATATTGTAAAATAGTGTACAATAGTGTAATTTCTTCAAAATAAAATAAAATATCTTACTGACCCCAAACTTTCGAGCGGTAATGTACTGTATATGATGGTTACATAACACCATTTTAGAGATATTCAATTGAATATTTTCTTTAAAATTGTAGCCTATAACAATTTTTCGAAACCATAAGAAATCTTTTGAAACCAACATAAACAATATATATTTTTGAGAAATTTAAACTAGATTTTTACAAGAATTTATCTTTTCTTTATCATGGACAAATCTTATTTGTCATTGACATGTGGACCCGATTCTTCAAGAAACCAGACTGTGAGAGCTATTAAGGCAAATGCGTGTTGGCATAACAGAAATGGCCTTGTCAGTAACAGGAGACATTAGTTCTGGTCCTGCTGTTAAATTTCTTTCCATATTTGCTCTTACAAAAATATAAATAACCTTCTGCCCTTAAAGGGATAGTTCACCCAAAAATGACAATTCTGTCATCATTTACTTACCCTCAAGTTGGTTCTAAATCTGTATTTCTATCTTCTGTGGAACATAAAAGAGATATTTTAAGATATTTTGAAGAATGTGAGTAACCAAAAAGATGGTGGTCTCTACTGACTTCAATAATGTGGGAAAAATACTATGAAAGTCAATGGGGACCAGAACTTCTATGGTTATCCACATTTTTCCAAATATCTTCTTTTGACTTCAGCAGAAGAAAGCAACTCATACAGGTTTGGAACAACTTGAGGGTGAGTAAATGATGACAGAATTTTCATTTTTGGGTGAACTATCCCTTTAAGCTTAACCCAAAACATTTTTTTTTACATTCATCTCCACATGAAAATATGAGTTCTATGAAATGAGGCATAGAGTAGGTAGGAATAGAGTATGCTCAGGAAGGAAAAGCCCATGTTTCCTCCCTTGAGAAGAGTTAAGAGTATCAGGAGGGACGCTCCACCCTGCAGACATGGAGGGATGAAGGAGACCACAGGAAGGAACAGTATCTCTCTTGGACACTTTTGTTGGACATAATCAGGTCTGAGGCAGTACTTTCTTGGATGGGGCCACGCTGTGTTTTGGCACGCAGAATTAAAATCTTTCTGGCCTTGAAGAACAGTTTGTGATGTGCACCCAGTAAATAAAAAAGTTTCGCTTGCATTTAATTCATCTCCATGCTGAAGAGCAAGTCAAAACACTCTTCTCTTCGAATAGTCCAACATTCGATCTATAGATATATATTCTCTATAGCGCCAGATCACAACAGAAGTCATTTAAAGTGCATGCCACGCTCAGAAGTGACGCACGCGGAGAGATCGAAACAAAACAACGGTCACTAATTAGAAGTACAAAACGAGGATTTGTAAAGAAGAATGTCGGAGGATTTCGATATAAGCCAAGAGGAGACTTGTTTTCCTTTGCTAAAGTAAGGAAACTTCGCTTCTTTTGAACCTGTAAACAAACGTTGGTTTTCATGAGATGCACCGGCGCATGCGCAACGCTGACCCCATACGTCATGCTCCCGGAACTGCTTCTGTGTACAACTGTTGGCGCAAGCTAGAATCAAGTGATTATTACGTTTTGAATATGGATATTTTTCTTACAAAAACGCATCGATTCGCTACAGGAGGCCTTTGTTCACCCCCCGGAGCCGTGTGAGACACTTTTTTTTGTGGAAGGGTGCTTTTTATTTCACGTCATTTGAACCGAAGGAATGCAACACCCGCTGAGTACAACGATAGAGCTTGAAAGATCAAAGACAATTTTTAATATAACTCCGACTGGATTCGTCTGAAAGAAGAAAGTCATATACACCTAGGATGACTTGAGGATGAGTAATTTATGGGCTAATTT
>NW_015625600.1:162928-165293 GCF_001515625.1 Sinocyclocheilus rhinocerous | reverse complement strand
ACTAGTATTTGTAAATATTAAGCCGCAAAACGACTATTTAAATATGAATTCTGCATGTCTCTGTGTTAATGAATGGGGCAGACGTGCGGTTTTGTTTACCACTTGTACTGAAGCGAACAGTAATATACACCTAGGATGCATCGGGGGTGAGTAAAACACAACCTAATTTTTATTTTTGGGTGAACTAACCCTTTAATGTAAATACACAACACAGAATTTCTGAGCAAAAAAAAATCATAATTCTTTGTTCAACACTTTGTTCAAAGTGATCTTACTAAATGATCTGGAATTACTTTTGATCAAATGAATCAGTCAAACTGAGTTATCGTAATATCAGCACCACAATGAGAAATCACATGAAATCCCAACATCACTTAACTGAGGAAAGACAGCTGTCTATCACTGCATTCACGACTGCAGATAAGCACAGCTGTACCCCGAGTGAGCCGAGAAGAGAGCTTATCTGACAGCCAAATGATCTTGAGACATATGCTTCCTCGAGGAAGAGTGGTTTAAGAACAGAAATCCAGAACTGCTCTGAGAGTCACTTCATGAGCATTTGACCGTTTCATTTGAGTAAAACATACCTTTACATTTCTGTGTGTATATGAAGAGAGCTTATCTGACAGCCAAATGATCTTGAGACATATGCTTCCTCGAGGAAGAGTGGTTTAAGAACAGAAAACACAAAGCGCTGTAAGAAACTTTGCTTAGCACACCGTTATCTTTGCATCTCTGGAACGTCTGTTTCGGCGTTGGTGTTGTAGAACATTGTTGTGTATAATGCCTAATCATAAGCTTGTTCAGAAATGGTGACAAAAACTTGATTATTAAAAAATAACCTCTCACTCGTTAAACATCATTTAAATGAACAAATATTTGAATATTTTTTATGAGCCCAAATATTCGAATACAGTATTTTTGAAAAATGCCCATTCCTGTAGCGTTGACAGCCAAGCTCACTCCGCTCTAATAAATATCCTGAGGGAAATGTACTCTGAATATCAGGTGAAAAAATGCTAGGAATGTCCCTTAATAACACTGCCGCCCCCCTCTGCTTTGCTCTTCTGACAGGAAGAGGTAAAGGGATATGACACATGCAGGAGTTTGTGTTTGTTGGTTTAGTGGCATTCTAACATTTGTTAGGACCGCAGCTATGAGACTAGTTCACCAATATACTACACTAATCCATTAGACGGCAACCCGTCAAAATAAAAGTTCAGTTTAACTTGAAGGCATTGCGGCAGAAATAGATTACTATTGTTCAGTAGAATGTACGTCATAGGTTTATGCTTCCTCGAGGAAGAGTGGTTTAAGAACAGAAAACACAAAGCGCTGTAAGAAACTTTGCTTAGCACACCGTTATCTTTGCATCTCTGGAACGTCTGTTTCGGCGTTGGTGTTGTAGAACATTGTTGTGTATAATGCCTAATCATAAGCTTGTTCAGAAATGGTGACAAAAACTTGATTATTAAAAAATAACCTCTCACTCGTTAAACATCATTTAAATGAACAAATATTTGAATATTTTTTCATTACTTAAAAGATAGATTAAATGAATATTTTATGCCTTAAAAGGTTAGTTCAGTCAAAAATAAAAATTAGGCTGTTTTTTATGAGCCCAAATATTCGAATACAGTATTTTTGAAAAATGCCCATTCCTGTAGCGTTGACAGCCAAGCTCACTCCGCTCTAATAAATATCCTGAGGGAAATGTACTCTGAATATCAGGTGAAAAAATGCTAGGAATGTCCCTTAATAACACTGCCGCCCCCCTCTGCTTTGCTCTTCTGACAGGAAGAGGTAAAGGGATATGACACATGCAGGAGTTTGTGTTTGTTGGTTTAGTGGCATTCTAACATTTGTTAGGACCGCAGCTATGAGACTAGTTCACCAATATACTACACTAATCCATTAGTCATTCTACAGTTGTTCAACAACTTATATTTCAAGCTGTATAAATGAACATTAATTAACATATTGTGAACAAACATGAATTAACAATCAACAATAGCATAGAAGTTAACAGTAACCTAGATTAGTAATCGCCATAAAAATGTTGCTTACTGTAGTTTATGATACTGCTAAAAAGAACATTATTTTGTGTATTTGGTGTAATGAAATGTGTTTATGCGGTTTAAAGTAAAAAAAAAACATTATTTTCCACATACTGTACATTATTGTTTCTCCTCTATGCCCCGCCTTTTTGAAACGCGTCAATTTTTACAAAGCTCATCGGTCTGAAAAAGCAAGGTGTGCTGTGATTGGCCAGCAACGGTCCTCCATAAAATGTGCTGCATACATCTAAATATTTGGGTCGAAGTGTTCTGGAACAGTGTTGTAAATACAACTTAACCACTGATTT
>NW_015625600.1:151124-160630 GCF_001515625.1 Sinocyclocheilus rhinocerous | reverse complement strand
AAATAAGTCACTGGAACTAGCGCGATCACAAAACGAACATGATAAAAGCGGCCGTTTGTTTGCATGCTTTGTTAAAGATTTAAATTCAAAAGCATCGATGTTTTACAACAATAAGTGATAGGCCTACATTGATCATAATTAATTAATTTATCAGGATTGAAAATTAGTCACACAGAAATAAAGCGGTATGAGCCTACCTACTTATTCAGTTGAGTCCGTTTCTGTTTATTTGTAGTCACATACATCACGTTTAGAAAGAATGATCATTTCTATATTGTTATTAAAGCTTCCGAACAAAAAACATTATTATAGCCTATTTTTATGACACACGCGGAGCTAAACTCTCGAGACGAGACTTATGACAGATAAAATGTTACTAAATAAATACACGACTGTTTTACACGAAAATTCCAATTCAATTTGAGACTTTAGTCTTTGCAACTTTACAGATCTTCTTTATGCACCAAGAGCTTGAAACACTCCAAAAAGAAAGGAAACATTGAAATTGCATCATATGACCCCTTTAAAATGAAACAACGTCACTTACATCATCATCACCGCATCTCGCGCGCCACTAATGACGCTACCTGACGCACTCCTAACATTCAAATGCAATGTTTATTTTAAATTCGACTAATATTCATTCTTTATTCACAATCTCCTCATCACAGGCAGGCACAGCACTCATTTCAGCATGTGTTCGTGTTTGTGTGCGCTGTCTGCGTCACTCATAGCATGTGCCTATATCGTGCACTATATTGAACATTTTTTCTATCATTTTTTATAAAGAATATCACTTTGGATTTGAGACTTTAGTCTTTGCAACTTTACAGATCTTCTTTATGCACCAAGAGCTTGAAACACTCCAAAAAGAAAGGAAACATTGAAATTGCATCATATGACCCCTTTAAAATGAAACAACGTCACTTACATCATCATCACCGCATCTCGCGCGCCACTAATGACGCTACCTGACGCACTCCTAACATTCAAATGCAATGTTTATTTTAAATTCGACTAATATTCATTCTTTATTCACAATCTCCTCATCACAGGCAGGCACAGCACTCATTTCAGCATGTGTTCGTGTTTGTGTGCGCTGTCTGCGTCACTCATAGCATGTGCCTATATCGTGCACTATATTGAACATTTTTTCTATCATTATCGAATAAGGTGTACCATCGATAAATATCGATACCGTTTTATCGCCGAGGCCTAAATATTAGTATTTTTGTTTTTTTACGCACACCTGTCATTTCACTTCAGAAGACAATGATTCATCCACTGGGGTCGAATAACCCTCATGATGACTGTGTGTGCTTTTTGGAGTGTTAACATTCTGGCACCTATGCACTTGCACTATATAGATTCACAGAGATGGATTATTTTTCTAAAAGTCTTTGTATTAAACTGAAGGAAGAAAGTCATATAGCCCACATCTGGGATGACATGAGGTTGAGTAAATGATAAGAGACTAATTTGGATTATCCCTTTAAGACCAATTAGTGAATTAGTCATTAAGGCAACCCACCAATTAGTTGGTTATGAAAATCTGCATTTAGCATTTATAATACTGCTTAAGGCCAGTTCACTCTGCCCTAACAAATGGCCTGTAAACATTCTGTTGTTTGTTCAAATCAGAACCCAACAAACACACTGACTCAACAAATGTGGTATTCTTAAAGGCAGTGTGAACTAACATCTACAGGCTAAGTATGTCCAAAAATGAATCTGCTGTCATCATTTACTCATACTGTTACAAGCCTCTATTATTTGTATTCTCATGAAGCAAAAAAGAAAAAGTTAGAATGAAGGTCCAAGTTGCTCTTTTGCTCAATGCAAATAAATAAGACGGCGGCCCGGAATCTTGTAAATCTTAAGAAAGAATTTAGATAAAGTTAAATTCTTAAGTGCAATTCTTGAAAAACTCTTAAGAGATTCTATTTTTTTTTAAACATCTTATGACTTTTTTTTTTGCTGTTATCTAATCGTATTGTAGTTCTTGCCAAAGACTCGCTGATCAATTGAATGAAAAATACCTCAAAAGCCATCTTTTTGCGCTGCTTGCAAATTATCATAATAATCATAGAAAGGGTAAACACTATTTTCATTGCCACTGACTTGACAGGAGTTTAAGCACTCAGCCTTGTTTTTTCAGAAGTTATTTTAAAGTGCCTGTCTCAAGATGGAGCCATCTGTTGCATTCATCCGCACTCCGTCCTTTTTGCACTCTCTCTAGAGTGAAAGAAAGTCATACACATTTGGAATGAAATGTCGATAAGTATACAGAATTTCCATTTTTGGGTGACAAGCCCTTTAAAGTGTTAAAAGTGTGTCCTTTGTGTCAATTCTTTAATGCAAAAGAACAGATGGAAGTCAAAGCCAAAGAAGCAGGATTGTAATTACAGGCCTCTGATGGCTATTTAATCTGTTATAGCCACTGGGTAGTAATCACCGTGTCTGATCACAGGAAGGGGCATTCAAGAGCACTTCCCACCCAAGCGCATACTGCTTCGCAACACTGCCTGCAGGGCCAGCTGAGAATCTCCACCAGGAAAATCCTACACTATTGTAGGATTTACTGATGTGGCTTTGCTAGAGGATGCCAGCAGGAGAAGGATTATGGTTTTGTGGCGTAATCTAGGTACTGGCATGAGCAATGCTAACGCCACTTTCCAGGACATATGTTAGCTGGAGCTGAGCTAGCAGTGGTAAAGTCTTGTCTCTCCCAGGATAACTGCCCTAGCGTCTGACCTCGATTCCGTAAACAGAGACATCTGGGGGGTTATTGTGTCAATTTCCATGGCAACGCTCAATGACATCCATTGCACAATTCAAGCACACACTGGCCTCAAAAAGTAGCTGAACGCTAAAGCCACATTGAAATGCTTAAAGCTGCAGTCTGTAACTTTTCTTGGTTAAAAATTATACGAAATCAATATTTGAGCAAGTACATAACCAGCCAGTGTTCAAAACTATCGCCTTACTTTAGCCCGATTCACAACGGTTAGCTTATAATAATGTTTTCTAGTTTGAGTGGTACGGGGAAGGTTTCGCTGGAAATTCGAGCATGGCACTGCGTCATTACGTCAGTTGTTTAAGCAAAATCAAGGAGTTTATAAGACTGGTTTATTCTTTCTTTATACTTTAGAACATATCTGCGTTTGTGCGTCGATGTCTGTAATGTGTGCTGTAGGTGCGAAACTTTTAGGAATCTTATCCAAGTTGGAGGCTAGTCAATATTGGTCAGTCGTATCTGAAATAAAGGATTTGCGAATCAAACTGTGACCACAAACATCATGAACTTAAAGCTGCAGTCCTTCACTTTTTTTGGTTAAAAATGACCCGAAATCAATATTTGAGTCATAGTCACGCAATGCTGATGTTGTTAACATTAATCATTTGAGAATAATATATATATTATTATAACAATAATAATAATTTGAACGGTTTGATGTGATATGAGGTAACCGATCTTTAGATTTAATCACCATTGGTAGCGAGATTTATGGTAATGCTTTTTTCCTCAGTTGGTCAGAACAAACGTGGCAGACTTGTTACTTACTTGTTCAGATGACAATATCCGGTGAAAATGCTTATTTGGGTCATATATTCCAAGATGTAGTCTAGAATCTGTGATTGCGAAGTACAGTAAATATCCACACCGGTGCGGTGACTGACTGCCACACACACATACTCCTCAAACCATTAGATTCATCCGAGCTGGAGCCAAGCCGCCGCACAACCCACGCAAGGAAGATAATTCCGCAGACAGCTGCAATTGCAGGTTTTCAAACAGAGATGGTGACAAAGAGGCAAAACTTACGGACTGCAGCTTTAAATATCATTGCATTAGACCAGAGTTGACAAAAGACAAAAAAACAATCAAATAAACATGCCCCGACCTACATTTTTCCAAACTCCAAAAACGTACCTATACATACAATTATTGATCAATTTATTAATCAATCGTTATTGATTAATAAAGACTTATTTTCACAAAATTCCGTGTTAACAACTCATTCTGATGTTTGCATCATTCAAACAGCTCCATCTATAGGCCTAGGGCTGCACGATAAATCGAAATTCCAGTTTTAAATGTGCTTCTGATTACAGATAGCCTGGGATTACAAAGATTTGTATTTTAAAGACAACCAGTTCGAAGGGAGCATAATTTGCTTTTTTGGGTTAAAATAATTTCTTAATATGAAATTCGATTGGTATGACAATTAGAGATTAGACTGTCCAGAAATAGAAATCTACACACTAATACACACTACTCATCACGCAATGCTGATGTTGTTAACATTAACAATTTGAGAATAAAGTATAACAATAATTATAATTTGCAAGGTTTGATGTGATTTATTGTAATGCTTTTTTCCTCAGTTGGAAGTATATTTATAATGCAATGCCTTTATCACTGCTTAGAATACTATGAAATATGTTGCGTGCCTTATTCTGTGTAAGAAGCCACATCATCTCACAGAAGGATTTATTTCAAACACTCGACTGACGTTATGAAGTGAGTCTGGAGTAAAAATATGTTATTAAATGTGGTATTTTCACATGCTTTCAGATGGAGCAGCATTTACTTCACAGCCGTAGTGCACTGAGAAGCTATGCAAACAGCTGTCATTATCGCGAACAATTTCTTCGATTTCATAATCACGCAATAAAATCGTCTGCGTTTTTTTTTGCGTAACTTGTCAGTGAACTACGGCTATGTGTAGTAAATTCTGCTCCATCTGAAAGCACGTGATGATGATTTCCTGCTGATTACAGAACCGGCATTACTAACAAAATGCGCATGACAATTGCATTCGATTAATCGTGCAGCCCTATATAGGCCTATGGCTTTTCTGACAAAGTAAACTTGCTCGGTAGCTCACCTGGTACAGCACTGCACTAGTAATGCGGAGCAATTGAGTACGAGTCCTGTGAAACACGAGTCACAATAAAAGAGCTCAAAGACTTGTAAAAGTAAGCTAAAATGTCATGGTTGCTTCAGCAAATGTGTTTTATCTCACTTTTTTCATCACTATCGGTTAGGTTTAGGGTGTACGATTCACAAGCAAATGACTGTTACAAGTTTATTCTTTTAATGAATCACTCAATAAAACTCACAAACTCAGGAGTCACCAGTACGAATCCTTCACTGAATGAATCCATCAGAGTGGTTACTCAATCAACACACTCAATGAACTGCAAGTCATTCTTTTATTGATGTTTCTCAAAACAAGTTTAGTGTACTTAATGTTTGTGCAACATAAATCAGCCAAAAACAGTCAAAAGTTCGTGGTGGTCTGGCTAGATAATCAAGTTCCAAATGAGAAAGGTATTAAACATAGGCATCTAAGCTCTGCAAAAGTAAAGCCCAGGCTGAGAAGGACAGTGCCCATGATATGGCAATCTATCCTAGATGGAACCACCCTTATTCAGACTCACGGACTCATTCAAAGAGAAACAAGCCACACCTATGAAGGCCACAGGACAAACAGCTAGATTAGAAAAGCTTAGATACACATGACCTCGGTCTGGTTGTAAAAGGTATTTTACAACTCTTATCAGTGAGAACTCTGAATATTCTCACAGCACTGTTTTGCAAGCTGATTGGTTGTGCTTCAGTGGTTGACCACTTATCAAAAAAAAAAAAAAAAAACTTTAATTTTATTATTTTAGCTACTTCACTGTAAAAAAAAAAAATCAAGGGTTATTAATATTTGATGTAACAATGCACACTGAGCCAGCTGAAAATTGATTAAAAAAAATATGTGACGATTGTCGGTTAATTGTCGAAGTTGGTTGAGAAGTTAAACGAACTGCGATACAATTGGGAGTGGGGATTTATATGAATGTATCTCTGAGGGGAACTGACTGACTTCAGAAAAGTTTAGATGGTATTTTCTTTTCATCTTGCCTCTGTATAACGCATATTAATGTGGTGTTTATAAGCACAGCACTGATTTGTTTACAGCGGTAACCGAGGAAACGCCATATTACCGCTGTTCCATAAGCGCCATCTACTGGGAGAGAGTGAATCTGCGTTCTTATTCAGCCCATCTACTGTTGTTTTGTGCAGATATGTTTTATGTCATATAGTTTCACAAAGCTAAATTCGAAATTATACAATCTAATTTAAATAAAAAACTGCTCATGCTGCATGTATGCAGGATCTTTTGTTTGGATCGTGATTAAAATGTAGTGGTTGCCTCTAATTTTAAATAGAAAGAGTACATGCAAAGCCTTAGGGGCCGTTCACATATCGCGTCTTTTGCGCACTCAAGTTCGTTATTTCAAATGTAGACGCGCGGCAGGCGCGCTCATAATGGAAGCGACGCGGTCGCGACGCGCACGCGGTGCGACGCGCTAATTTTTCCCAGGCCGCATCGAGATAAACACATTTCAACTTTTCAGAATGCCGCAAGCGCACCGCGGGTCATGTGACAAGAACCAACCAATCAGCTTCATCCTTTCCCGTAACAACATTGAAAGCTCAGCCAAGATGAAGGAACAGCTGATCATAGCTGTACAGGGATAGCCATTTTTTAAATAAATTTAGTAGTAGAGCTACTGCAAGCGATTTTTAGTGCTGCAAATCCATTTACACTTTGCTGAAACATCCGCGTCTTCATGGACAGCGCAGGTCAAGGTTGCTTAGCAACGGCAGACGCCTCCGGAGCGCAAGCGCCCGAACGCTTTGGGAAAAAGCAGAAAGCGGCGCCCCTAGCATTTTCCACGCGTTTTTAGGCGCGATATGTGAACGGCCCCTTACTTTGTTTATATGAAAAGATTTCTTTTTTTTATTTTCTACTTTACATATTTCAATTTCACAAAGAAATGTGCAGCATTTTGTCTGGGAAATAATAAAAGGACCCATTTTCATTTATAATTTGTCTTAAATCTCATTTTGTGGTTACAAAAAATTGTATTGTGAAATCAGTATCGTGAATCATACCGCATTGTGAGTTGGCCGAATCGTTACATCCCTATTGATATTCAAAGCCCATAAGCATATGTTACTATGCATACAGTGCATGCATGACACAAATTTCATCCCCAGCACGCACATACAGTAAGCACTCAGTCCAGTTTTTCTGATCATGCTTAAAACGCTAAATTCTAATTGGGCTTAAAAATGTATTAGCAACTGCACAGCAATACACAAAACACCCCAGCATCACGGTGGTGACTTCTGCACACACAAGAACCAATAACATATTTCCAAAATATCAATACACTGTATATTACATACACTATCTAATGCTACATTTTCAGTGTCTCTTAATTATAACTGTCTTTTCAGAAATTCTGGTGTAGGCCTTTCATATCACAATAAAATCAGACTTATTGTTCTGAACACAATACCAACATCCTCCACAGAGAAGCCGCACTGGAACGGTGGGCAGCAATCTTCACACTTGTCCTATTATATGGAAACTCCTAGTCTGCAGTGCACTTGGTTTGCTGAAGTCAGTGCTTGAGTCATGCAGGGCAGAACGCTCGGAGACTAACAAGTGTCATTGAGAAGGCCATGCTAAATAAGCAGGGCACCTAAACTCAACAGAAAACCAGCTAGGAGAATGATTGCTGGAAACCAATACGTTTAGTATCAGAGCACTTTCCTCACTAAACTTTTGTATCCATTTCACATTTGTGCACATAGCGATGGTGTTGCTAAGCCAGGTGGCTTGTGTTCATTAATGCATCCTTGTCAGAAGCCAACCTGCCCACGGAGATTACAGTAGCACGCTGTCTTGCATTCCAAAAGAGGAACAGTTGCTGGACAAACATGCAAATTGGACTCTGGGGTGTTTTAAAAACAAACATTAAAACACCAGAGATTTAACTTTAATGCATGCATGGATGAAACAATGCAACTTGCATTTCCATCAACCTTAAATGTAAGGGTCTCAAAGTACAGTTAAATAAATTAAAGTATTGTCATCATTTACTCACTCTCACGTCATTCCAAATCTAAACTCTGATGACTTTGTTTCTTCCGTGGGACACAAAAGGAGAAGTTTAGCAGATTGTCCAAGCTGCTCATTTCCATACAACAACTTTGGGACAGCCGCACAATTCCATGTTTAACTCCTTTCAGTAATTTGATGTCCGTTCCTCACAAAGCTATCGTACAATTAATTAACTATGGAATATTGCTTATGAATCATATGGAGCACTTTCAGTGTTGGACAGCAAAAAGTATCTTTATTTCATATAATCTTCATGTATATTTTTAGATTTTGACATTTTCTATTTCATGAAAACACATACTTCCTTGTTATTTTGAGCTGAAGAAATAAGCACCAGCTGAAGAGCTGATTATTTTCAATGAATCTCATGAATCTGTCTGCAAACTGCAGTTAACACGACAAATTGAACCGATCAGATAGCAGCTGTACTTGAGTCGACAACTCACTGATTCAAAGACCATGTCTGACTCGAAATGAACAGAAAGCTGGGAGATTCTCGGACCTTTAAAGTCTGCACAACTGATGGTGCAAAAGTTGCCTATATTACAATATATCAGTCTATAATAGAGTATTGATTATTGTAAATGAAAATCCTATTTCAGACATGACTGTCAGTTATTTGTCAACAAAAACTGCTGTAAAAGGGAGAACTGTTTAGGTCCATTTTATGTTGTTTGTATGTCACAAGGTACACGGTACGATGTATAAATAATGTCCATATAAATTAATATCCATGCATCATCCCAGCCACAGTTGCAGCTTCAAAAAATATGAAACTAGTATTTTGTATTTTGTAATTCACTAGCATGAGTTATCGGTAACAAATATTTTAGTATATTGATGTTTAATGTTTTGAAGGCGTATGAATAAATGATAAACTTGGTACATCAACCTGTACTTTTAATACTTAAAGGGATAGTTCACCCAAAAATGAAAATTCTGTCATTAATTACTCACCCTCATGTCGTTCCAAACCCGTAAGACCTTCGTTCATCTTCAGAACACAAATTAAGCTATTTTTGATGCATTCTGACAGCTCTCTGACCCTCCCATAGACAGCAAGGGTACTACCACGATCAACGTCCAGAAACGTAGCAAGGAGATCGGTAAAATAATCCATGTGACATCAGGGGTTTAAACGTAATATTTATTTATTTTATTTAGTCATTTAGCAGACGCTTTTATTCAAAGCGACTTACAAATGAGGACAACAGAAGCAATCAATTGTAGTATTAAAACAACTAAAAACAGATCCAAAACTAAAAGCTAAAACTTTATAAATGCTACTTATACACATTTTAAAAATAAAGAAATTAAATAAAAATGACAAATGCATACAACAAAATTTAAAAACGTAACATTTACATGAAAAACAAAAAAATAAAGCTAAAAACAATTCAAAATATTAAAGAACAAAAGGTATAAGAGTATAATAATGATTCTAACATAACACTAAGCCAAACACCAAAAAAACAACTACATATATGTGTATGTACAACCATACACACATACATATATACACACACACAC
>NW_015625600.1:136626-150746 GCF_001515625.1 Sinocyclocheilus rhinocerous | reverse complement strand
GGGGACGTGAGGAACAGTATTAAGAACCGCTGCTTTAGAACATTCACAAACTTGTGAATCCATTAGAATCGTTAGAAGACAGAATCGCGATTCATATATGAATAGATTTTTACATGCACCCCTAGTTTTCTCCTCCTCTTCTCTAAAGCAGTGCAGCATGGCCCAGCAACATTACACACTAACTAACATTAAAAAAGTGAAATCGCAATCAACCACCCCTTTAAATGAAAAACAAAAAATAAAGCTAAAAACTGTTCAAAATATTAAAGAACAAAAGGTATAAGAGTATCATAATGATTCAAACATAACACTAAGCCAAACACCAAAAACAAAACAAAAACTACATATATGTGTATGTACAACCACACACACACACATACATATATATACTGTATATACATACACATTTATAAATTCAATATATATATTATTTCATTTCATTTCCATTTAGTTTGTTGAACTAATGATATACAAATTTAAAATTTACTTTCCTAAGTGTTGCGTGTTTCTTGAATTCATTAGTTATCTCTTCACATTAATTCATGAAACGCAGCTACCACACATATATACTGTATATACATACACATAAATAAATTCAATATATATATTATTTCATTTCCATGTAGTTTGTTGAAGTATTAAAATAACTCAAATTAAATAAAACTAAAACTTAATAAAAGACCTATACAGACATAATAAATTCAGACATAACTCAAATTCAAATAAATAAATACAAATAATACAAATCAAACGATTTATCAGTAATCCTAAAAAATAACTGCCAAACTTACATGCTAAAAAACAACAACTTACTTATAGTAAGAAATGGTTATAAAAACTGAAACAGAAGTGAAACAAGCAGTAGGAAAGAGGAGAAATAAAAAGCGATACTTATCCTTTGCCGGTGTCCCTGCCCGGTGGAGTCACACGGTAGAGTGGTGTTTTACACTCTTCGGTCTTCACACGAGGAGGCCGTCACGCGACCGCTGCCGCGGTAAACTAAGCTTTTTTTATACCCGTCTAACAAAATACTAAATTAATTCAGCTGGACACACTTTCCTTATTTTTTTTTTCCACAACAAATGGCGAAGCAAGCGCAGACACTAACAAGATACGCGATACAGAATGAGACCAAACGTGACCAAATATTACGAAGCTACGAGAATACTTTTTGTGCGCCAAAGAAAAAAAAACAACGACTTTATTCAACAATTCGTCTCCTATGTTTTCTACGTTGTTTGTGCTTTGACTTGAACGGAAACAACGTGCCTGTGTGGTGCGGCTGACACAGAACAACATACGCTTCAGTGGATATTCTCCAAAATGTGGATATTCAGTGGATATTCTCTAGGGTGACGCGGAGGAGACGAATTGTTGAATAAAGTCGTTTTTTTTTTTTCTTTTGCGCACAAAAAGTATTCTCGTAGCTTCGGAATATTACTGTTGAACCCCTAATGTCACATGGATTATTTTACCGATCTCCTTGCTACATTTCTGGACGTTGATCATGGTAGTACCCTTGCTGTCTATGGAGGGTCAGAGAGCTGTCAGAATGCATCAAAAATATCTTAATTTGTGTTCCGAAGATGAACGGAGGTCTTACGGGGTTTTTTTTTTTTACGGGGTTCTTATTTTTGGGTGAACTATCCCATTAAGTAGAAAAAAAAAATCAAGTAATTAAAATATATATATATAATTAATTTGAAAAAAGAAAATCTAGTACTTTCAAATTCAAGTACTCAAGTGAAATTTAAAATAAGTACTTGTAGTTTTACTGGAGTGATATATTAGTGTATCTGAACTTGTACTCGATTGCTTGATTTGATTTGAGCACTTCGTCCACCACTGAATACTTTTATGGTACGTTTTTGTCATTTTGACATGCAAATAGTGCTTTTTGCAGTTTGGCAGCCTACTGTCATTGTATAGAACACAGAAAATACCATTCTGCCAAACTTCTCCTTTCATATTCCACTTTAAAAAGAAAGTCATAAGGGTTTGGAACTGCATGACAATGAGTAAATCAACTATTCCTTTGACACATTCTTTGCATTCTGGGTAAAACAAAGTCTCTGGATGTCATCTGTGATTAAATCCAGAACGAGAAAGATCAACATTTCCACATGCAGGCTAGAAACAGCAGTGTGACCAGTCCTGCCCCTGGAGGAGACGATCGACTTCACGGCACTCTTTACATGCTTCACATGCCTCTCTCTCTCTCTCTCAAACACACACAGAGAACATGAGAAAGTGGGGCAGTGGCTGTCCTGGTTACACAGACCCACTCCCACCATCTGCTGCTGCATCATCACAGCGACACAGTCATTCACAGGAAGTGCCTTCATCCTGCGCTCAGGCATGATGTAGAGGAAGAACAGACAGGGTGGAATAAAGCCACATGGTAGCCTGCAGGCCGTACTGTCAAGCCGGGACTTGAACACTAGACGTAGTGATCGGTTTCCCATCTGAGTCTTCTTCTGCGGTCGCTGCTGTAGTATCGGCGCGACTCAATGCGTGCTCGGTCATGCGGAGGAAAGAGTTGCCATTTTACATCAAACCTGACGGGCCGCTTTTCGAACAAATGTTGCGCTACCGGTCAAGCAACTTTTTCTTAAGGAATTAGAACATAATCAAACATTTTGACTCAGTGCGTTTTAGTAGATCTCACACGTGGCTCAATCTTAGGCACTTCTAACTAGACTTGTGCCGGTATTCGGTAATGCGATATATCACGATAATGAATATGCACGATATTGTTATCGTGGGCACTTCTAAATAACGTGAATAATTATATATTACAAATTATTCCGAATTTTGAATGCATTTTAAAAAATACTTTTCCCATAAACTGGTCAAAATGCACAAAGTAGTCCGCGACCCTCGTAAGGTTCTGGTAACTCTCTACGAGAGCTCGTTTACTGGCTGGAATTTCTTCCTCTAGTAACATCTGCAGCTCTGCCATCTTACATGTCTCCACAGAGCTTCCTGCTCCTCGTCTCTGGGATTTGATTGAGAGCTCAAGCTCAGCCCCAGACCAGTGATGTCGAAATCGTTCATTTGAGTCGAATCTTTGTATTGAATCAATCGAACCGGTTCACAAAACTGGTCTGAACGATTCGTATATCAGACTGAATAGGGAGGAGCTGTTCTCGAGTTAACGACTCACTGAATCATTGAACCGAAACATGCGCGACTCGCATTGAGCCGGATTATCAACGGAGAACCCGTAGTACGAGTTTTTGGAGTGAATTTCTGTTAATTTGAAAGCTATGAAAACAGTATCTTTATATTCCTCCTTTTTGTCTTCTTAAGATGTAATTTTATTACCTTGTTTTTTTGTGGTTGTTACCCTGGCAACAAATCTGTGTGTGTATTCTGTTGTTTTTCTGTTTTTGTTGTTATCTTGTCTTTATGATTTTGATAATTGTACTGCCTTAATGTTTTAATGTTTGTATTGTTTAATAAAAATTTAAAAAAAATTTTTTAAAAAAGAGTTTTTGGAGTGAACCGAGTAGCAGGAATATGACACACTGGATATGTTGACGACTTGATTCTTTTTAGTGTTTCTTCAATCTTTTGTAAGTGACTTCTCTTTTTGTTTTAATGATACTTTCTTTGGATTGTTTGACGATTCAAAAGAGAACACCGGAAAATATTACATAATTAATTTATGTTTCCTGTTAGCTAAATTTCACATTCATAAGCAAAAGTTTACTGGCTCTAAACCTCTCTTCTCCTTATTTAAAGTGGACTTGGATAAGTATGTGGAAACTATCCAAAGTTCTGTTAATTTGAAAGCTATGAAAACAGTATCTTTATAGTCGTCCTTTTTGTCTTCTTAAGATGTAATTTTATTACCTTGTTTTTTTGTGGTTGTTACCCTGGCAACAAATCTGTGTGTATATTCTGTTGTTTTTTTCGTTTTTGTTTTTATCTTGTCTTTATTTATGATTTTGATAATTGTACTGCCTTAATGTTTGTATTGTTTAATAAAAATAAAAAATCAAAATGTTGACGACTTGATTATATGGCAGTTTTATCAACATGCATACGAAAAAGAGTTGTTTATAATAATAATAATAATAATAATAATAATAATAAAACAAAATAGGCTAATATTAAAATCGGCAAAACCATGAGATGTAAATTAAAATTAGTAGTTTAATTAATTCCACATTGCATTTACATTACTATGAGAGTTGAAAAGTTTTAAATGGTAACTATACGACCGTTTTACCTATAACATAATCGAGAAAATACCAGTAAACAAATATATGTGGCTTCATTTGAGTATTTAATAGGCAACGCCAGGATGACAGGGACTCACGGTGACGTAATTGCGTAAAAGAATCAGAGAATCGTTTCTTTTAAACGGTTCGTTGAAAAGAGCTGTTCGAACGAACCGATTCTATGAAATAGGTCAGACTTCCCATCGCCTCGCTTTCACCACAGCGTCACCCATCAGCACAGCTGATACTTTGTTGCTGAGCGAATGGAACGTTGGGAGTTGTAGTGTTACACTACATCCAGTAACGAGGGAGGGAACGCTTTGATGTGTTACAGAGTTGCCTCTTCGTCTATTGCGCAGGAAAGGATTAAGCGCACATGTTTCTTTAGAAATATGCGTCAAAATATTGCTGGCCGTTTTCAAAGTTCGTAGTCAGAGACGGTTTTTATGCCATAAACTCCCTTGGGTAAGCTTACCTCAGTGAACTACATTACCCAGGATGTTACGCGTATAGCTAAAGAATTATCGTATTTGTAGGATTTAAATGTCGTTGTTGCGAGACTTAATGGCAGTGTTGTTCTCTAAAGGAACTACAATTCCCTGTAAACACCTGAGGAAGGCTTTCGTATGTTGGCTGTCAGTATTCATGAGGTCGTAGTCTCCAGTAAAGCAGGTAAGAGCAGCAAATGGTAACGTATCAAATTGCTCGTGCTTGGTTTAACGTCGTTTCGATTATTTCTAATGCAATTTGATCTGGAAATATCACATTAAATTATATTCACTGCACTTTCAGTCATGTCTTGGTTGTCCTTCAGGATTTGTCGAGACGAATTGGATTGTTTTTGGCTTTGTTTACTTCTTTTGGAATAATAAACAGGCTTGTTAACTTGTAAAGTGCAGCTTAGGTTTACTGTAACAAATGCTAGGAACATGCATTACATCAACCGATTATTATTTAAATTAACTTTGCTGGCAGGTTTGATCCCGATCTTGCTGTAGCGGTGAGATTGTCATGATGGAGGGTGACAACCAACTAGTCTACGAGCAGAGGTTCAATGCTGCTGTCAAAGTGATCCAAAATTTACCATCAAACGGTGAGTAAATAAGTCACAGTCATTTAGGCAGTGTATTGTGTGTTATATTACATACATACATTTAGTCTTTTATCAGACGCTTTTATCCAAAGCGACTTACAAATGATGTTATATTGCTGCAGTGCACACGACCCCTCACCTACTTTCATTTGATCGCTACAGTTTCATAATAAAAAAATAACAAATTATCACCGGTTTCCACGGTCAACGCGATTAGCCTACGTTCAGCCAGGCTTAAGTGCTGAAATAACTCGTGTGCAGTGGTGGAAAGAGTACTAAGAAATTGTGCTTAAGTAAAAGTATTGCTACTTAAGGAATAATTTACTTGAGTACAAGTAAAAGTAATGAAAAATAACATGACTCAAGTAAGAGTAAAAAAGTAGTTTGCTGAAAAACTACTCAAGTTACTGCGTTACAAAGTACTTTAGTATAATTTTTCTATTTTTACCCAAAGTGAGATGTGAGCATTATGGAGCAGGGTTAACCCTAACCCTAACACTCATGTACTTTAATGTCTGTTTCACAAGTGAGACCCAGGAAATCCCTTATATGGACAAATGCATCAGATTTCACTACAGCTGAATAACATGCAGATAGAGATGTTTTGACTGATGAAATGTGGAAGACAATAAACACACAGTTGCAATGCAACGCTAATTGACATCCCTAATTTTGATTCCAATAAGGAATAAATAAAAAATCTTAGATATAATTCACATTTATTGTAACTCTTATCGCAAAGTATTCCCTTGTTAGCTGAATACTATGAATGAAAGTCAACAGGCTAAAGAACACTTACACAAGGATGTGTGTCCAGCAGAGAAAACAGCCTGTGAGTCTTCTTGACTTGAATGGTTTAAAATCCCATTGAAAGTGTAGTTTGTAATAATGTTTTGTAATGTAATGTTGTAAACAAAGGTGGACTCCAGGCACATTTTCAGTAGGACAAAAAAGAGCATTTTATTGAACATTTTAACCCATACCTAGGCTTGGGAATCCAAAATCTATTCCAATTCTGGAATAGGATGCTTAAGGTCAGGAATCGTCTAGTTGTTATAAAATAAAAAATTTGATTCCTCTTATCGATTCCTTTTGTGCGCATTTTAATACGACTTTAAACCATTCAAGCACAAGAAGACTCGTGCTCTGTTTTCTGTACTGCAAACATAGGGGCATAGCCAGTGGTGTAGTGGTGCCTGGAGAAGTGGGTATACTCTTCATTTATGTCCCCATTTTTTTAACTTCTTTTCATTGTTAAGGTATTGTTTTCGTTATAATGTACAGATTCAAATTAGGAGTCAATAATTAAATATGATTTTATCACTCTGCGCGCCTCCCTGACATGCGCTCAAGCCCCAGACCGACTCCGCTTGCGTTCACGTGATTTGTCGAGATGAGAGGCGGGCGCGGGCGCAATCATCAATCAAATTCAAAGGGAAGCCGGCGCATTCTGACTGCATCACTGTCTTTACTGGGTATGTTTAGGGAATATTTGCATTTATTCACATGCGATTTGATTAGCTAGTCATGGTGGACTGTCATGATTTTGGCTAATGAAGGACACTACTGAATGATGCGCATCAGAGGGGATTTAGAAGTGGGTATACGCAAAGCCGACTGATAAAGAAGTGGGTATACGCCGTATACCTGCGTATACCCTCCACTACACCACTGGGCATAGCCATCATTTCAGAAATGAGAGGTACAGCAATGTAAAAAAAAAAACTAAAAAAAACTTTTGGCTTGTCTATTTGACATGCTTTATTTTTTTTCTTATGTCTTTTAATTGGATAAGAAATCAAATACACCGCTGGATGATAACCAATAACTTGGCTTATACAAACACATAATAAGGCAGAATAGTTTCTATACTGTATTAAATGTTATGTCAATTAGCACTGCATTATTCATATACTATATTTATTACCTCAAAATTACCTGAAATTACCTTTTTAGCTACAGCAATAGCGGGATGCCTTTGTCCATATTAGGGATTTCCTGCACGTCATAAGTTATTACTTCTACTGGGCCGTTTTGGACTTTCTGCGTGAGAGTGCCCTCCAGCTTCGAGTATGAATGAAACATGCACTGCATGAGAGTGTTTAGCTCTCCGTAATGTTCATATCGTCTCATTTTTTTATATGAATAAATCGTCTGGTCATACATAGACTATCTGGTTTCTTTGCCCATGTGCTCACACATCCAAAGCACGCACACAGAAAAAGCTATTTTAAATGCATCTGATTGACAGATAAATCATGGTTGATCTATCAGCCAGATGCACGTAAAATGCATGCGCTCTTATTTCAGTGTTGTTGTTAATGTTGAGGTTATTTTAGCTGCACTGTTAAAGAGGGTGATTTTTACCATTCAACTGAACTATGTGCATGTATTTTAGACACTTGCATTGTTCTTGCTCCATCCATGCAATAACTGCGTCCTACTATCAACCGAGTTTCTATTTACTTATACTGCTGTGTAATACCGACGGTATGACCCATTTCAGGAGCTGACAAAATTATGATTTAAAATCAGAGCATAGCTCACATTCACTAAAATACTGAAACGCTAATGATGCTGATTCAAAACGACAACGCCGGTGATTGACAGTCAAAGCAAAGCGCAATTTTTTATTCTACTCAAGTAAAAGTAAAAGTACCACAATTTAATTATACTCAAGAAAGTAGATAAAAAAAAAAAATGTACTCAAGTACTGTAACGAAAGTTTATGTAATTAGTTACTTTCCACCTCTGCTCGTGTGCCACTAGCCTTGATCAGAGACTCTGTGTGTGTCATGTGATTTATTACCATATGACAACAAGAGATATTAAAGATATGTTAATGGTATTTCTGGGATAGTTCACCCAAAAATTAAAATTTGTATTTGTTTACCCCCAAACAAATATGTTATGTATTTATTTATTATTTTTTGTTTGTTTGTGGAACACTTAAGCATAATTTTTTAATTATTGTCATGACTTTATAGTGCATTATGACCTAAGATTCTTTGAAACAACATAAGGGATGCTTAAAAATTAATATACACAATTCTATAATATTAAAATATAGCTTTGTTTATTTTTCAGGTTCATTTCAGCCTTCCAATGACATGATGCTGAAATTTTATAGCTACTACAAGCAAGCAACACAAGGCCCCTGTAAGATTCCCCGTCCAGGATTCTGGGACCCCGTTGGCAAAGCCAAATGGTATTGAATCTGCTAAATGTCCAGATTTGTGAATTCATGAAGAAAGTTTTAGTTATGAGTGTTATTAGTTCTTTAAAATGGAAGTGTATTTTTTCACTGTTAGAATAGTCTCTCATATCCCAGTTTAATAAAAGTAGCTGACTTTCTAAAGAGTGCAAACAATGTTAGCATTTCCAAAACATTGCTCTGTCAAGTTAGATTATGGCTCAACCAATGGACCTATTTCACATTTCCGGGTTTCTCAGCAGCAGAAGTCGTCATAGTTGGGTAAACTTCTATAACAGTGAATGGGAGACTACCACAAATATATTTTTTGCATTCCCATTTGCTCAAATAGCAAAATAAAAACTCCATGATAGTGTTTTCATGACTTCCAAAAAAAAAAGACTGATAATGCCAGTCAGTAGAGAGAACGATGTCAAATTTATCGTCACTCCCATAGACGCTGTATTAGAAACACCCTTACATTTGCAAGTATAGTGTTACAAATGTTCATACATTTAAAAAAAAATGAAGATGCAAAAAACTTTGGGGGATTTACGATGCCGATGACCGTTGAAACACGTCATCAGTCTTGTGAAAAGGGTCCATGGTGTGAGTTTGGGGATGGAATACTTGTTCAACCAATGGCATACAAGGGTAGTGTTTTAAAATCAGTTTGAAAACAGTCAATATTTTTGCAGTTCCATTTGTTGCCACTAGTGATGCAAAAATGACACACTTCCCCTTTAAATGAGTTTACACCCTTTAGACCAGTGTCCATAACAGATTGAAAGTGAACTGTTGGTCTGTTGAAAGTTCATTGAGATAACAGATCAGTATCAGTAACACATCAGATTTGTATTATTAGTAACTAGTGCCACTGAAAGTTCCACATTTGTACTTCTGCAAAAACAATCTATTTTAAAGTCTTTGTTGAAAGTTTTTAACGTAACCGAGAGTCAGATGGTTCAAAAAATGTTTTCTACACAGACCATTTTAATATGCTTCATACTATTTTTGTTCTTCTGTCTTTTATACATGCATCTGAGAGTTGTTTTGAAAGGTGCAAACCGCTGCTAGAGTTTCAGTTGACCGTGAGATGACAACATCAGTGTTGACAAGCTTATCAGAGCAAAGTTCTCGTTGAACTGCCCTGCTTGCATTTTAGGGATGCGTGGAATTCTCTTGGGGAAATGCCGAAGGAGGAGGCGATGGCGGCCTATGTGGAAGATTTGAAACTGGTATAATGTTTCAGATTTTTGTTGCAGTGTTTGAAAATATGATTTAATGTAATGGTTTGTTAAACTTTGTTTTAAATTTGCCGAATAGATCCTGGAAAGTATGCCTGTAACAAATGAGGTCGAGGAGCTTCTGCGGGTCATTGGGCCGTTCTATGAGCTTGTTGATGAAAAGAAAAAGATAACGCAAGTGTCCGAGTTGAGCACAGGTAATCTGAATAACAGTACTCTCTCAGGTGAATCTCACAAAAATTGCATTTTGCCCAAAAATCTAAATATATTTTTAAGATAATATTTAATATTTAAATTGCTAAGTATAATAATAATACATTTAAAATTTATGCTGTTAAGCATTCAGTTATGTTGCATTAATAGTATTGAGAATTAAAGGAAAATGTGGTTAATTGTCATGAAATATCACTATATATATATATATACACACACATACATACATATTAATTAACTAACAAACTAAATAAATAAATTACTAAACTAACAAACTTAAAAACCTAAATTAATAATGTAATCTTTAATGAAAAATATTATTTTTTTTGCTTATGCTCATAATATTTAAAAAAAAATATTATGAGCTTTTTTGCTCTTGAATTTGGGGTTAAATATGACTGGACATTTCTTTGTAAGAAATATCCTTAAAATGTTGAGCTTTTAATAAATCTAAAGTAATGAAGGCGTAGCTATAGCATCAGTTCAAATTAAACCGAAATCAAGTCGTAAAAAATCAAATTAAATCAGTTCAATTGGTGTTAAAATGTCACTTGCATCTAGAAAGTCTAAAGTCTTTAATAAATACATTTTATTAATTACATTGACATAAGGACAAAAATGTAGTTAGGAAGTAATTCATATACTTGCATCACATTTGCTTATGAGTTTTTTTTATTTTTGATTTTTTTTATTCAGCAAGAACGCTTCAAGTTAGCATATTACAATGATTTCTGAAGGATCATGTAACATTGAAGACTGGAGTAATAGATGCTGAAAATCCAGCTAAATTACATTTTGATATACATTACAACAGTTATTTGAAATTGTAATTGTATTTCACAATATTAAAGTTTTGATTTTTATTGATAAAATAAATGTAGCCTTGCTAAGCATAACATAATCTTACTGACCCACTACCTTAACTGTAGTGTGCATGTCCTGTAAATAATATAACATTTTGTTAACCTTAATTAACTAATTACCCCTTTGTTTCGTGTTCAGCCCGCTTGGAAAGATTTGCTAGGCAACTTGAAGGCAAGTGAATAGCAGTGCGTTCTCCCAGTGGTCTGCACCCTTAGTTAATAGTGCCGTAGTCCAGGAGTTTCCCTTAACCACCTTCGTTGTTCAATCACTGCTGTTATTAGTGTAGATTTCCGGGTTCTCTATAGGGTTGTAGTGTTACCGGAACAGCTTAAGTTTTTGTGAAATAGTCCTGAAAGAACAGACCTTTTAGAAAGTGTGCATATTAAGTTTCAGAACGTATCCTCAGTGCATCATCTTACATGCGTATTGTTGTTGTCTCCAGGCTTTGGGAGCATGCTAATGTCACCACCCAAAAGTGTCACAAAAAGCATCATCAGGACGATGGAGATGAATGGCATCCTGGACAGTTACCCCGTCAAAACAGCAGAAACCCCAAAGACTAAATCAATAGACATGGAAGACGGAGAAGATGATAATGAGGAGGAAGAGGAGGAAAAAGACGAAGAAGAGGAGGTTAAAGGTAAATGTCACTATTACTGTTACTATTGCTGTGCAGTCTTTCCTCATGCAGATTTTGCAACTGGTTCAAGTTGATTATGCAAATTCGCCAAACTGATCAACAGAAAGCTGCTTGGTTTTAAAGTGACTTCTGTGTAAATTGCAATTGACAATATGAATGGACCATTTTCACCCAAAAACGTTTGGCAAAGATTGCATCTTTCAGAGTTGAATAGTCTTGAATAGCCATGCATTGAAGGAGGGTCATAAATCATATCTAGAAACTAATTCTAGATTCGAACCGGCTTTACTGATAAGATGCGCGTTAAATATCGCATGCGATTTATCGTGCAGCCCTAATTTTGGCTTTGCACAGTACACCTACAAACCACCTAGAACACACTAGCAACTACCTAGCAGTGCCTTAGCAACCATACAGTATCGTGAGCAGTTTTGCATTGGTAAGCACTACTAAAATTTCCTTTATAATATGTGTATTAATAATACATGCTTGGTGTTTTTAGCCTCACAACCGAAGAAAAGGGCTTCTGCAGGGAGACCTAAAGAACCAGTATCTAATGGCAGTATCGGCCAACATAAAGGCCTTACCAATGGAACGCACGAGTCTAGGTCTGATCTGAACAGGCAGGATTCAGAAGAAGACTCTGAAAACATTAAGCACAACAGAGACGTCATTGAGCTCAATGGACACATCAAAAGTGAGGAGAAGGACATTGGGGGTAATGATTTACCGACTAAGACTTGATTTATTATTTTAAAAGTAAGATCTAGGACATACTAGCAGTAGTTATGTGAACCGATCTGAATCACTCTATATATATGAAACAGAAGACGTGTCCAGTTCTCACCATGTGGCCAGTGATTCGGACAGCGAGGTGTACTGTGACTCCATCGACCAGTTTTGTGGAGAAGAAGTAAGTCGATTTCAGTTTACGCTTACATGATATCTGATCCAAAAATGACTTGATGCTGGGAAGGTAAGATACAGTGTTAAAGGGATCGTTCACCTAAAAAGAATAGTATGAAAAAAAAATACTATGGAAGTCAATGGAGACCAGAAACTGTTTGGTTACCCACATTCTTCAAAATATCTTCTTTTGTGTTCAGCAGAAGAAAGAAATTCATACAGGTTTAAAACAACTTGAGGATGAGTAAATTAATAATGGAATTTAAATTTTTGGGTGAACTATCCCTTTAAGGTAAATGGTACCACATCATTACTCTGCTAGCTCCTCTGCAATGGTTTCCCAAAATGCATGTGCTTTTGTTACTGGTATCCAGGGATCTGAGCTACACGTTAGCCACTCACTAGACATGGCCGAGGAAAGCCACAGCACACTATCCTCGACAGGAGAGATCAGATCACAAGAGGAACTGCTGGGACGGGAGGAAGGCGTACAGCACGGCGGAGAAGATGGATGGAACAGCAGAGGAGGTTCTCAGAGACAGGGACTTCCTGTGAATAGAAGTAACAGTTCTGTGGTCAGGAGGGAAAGAGGTACAAACAGCAGCAATCATATACAAGCTCTGTTTCAAAACATTGCTTGCTTGCTTCTATTTGCTACTATTGCTTCTGTTCTGCCCAAATCATATTTCGGTTTTTATGCATATGTAAAATTTCCAAAGGGTGCCGCGACTAAAAAAAGGTTGGGAAACACTGTGCTAGGATATGCATACGTGCGAGTACTGTATGCATGCAGCCTGATTTTCTTACTCTGTATGCACAGCTCACGCACCTTAATTTTTTGGCGCTAATTTGTTTGTCCGCAAAGTGGCAACACTTACCCAGCCTGTGGTTTTATAGCCAAAAAAGAAACTGATGAGATGGCACAACTACGAACCACTGGAGACTAGGGGTGTGTGATACTGAAATTAAATGAGAAATCGTCAGTAGAACTGCCAGTAGGTGGCGGCAAGGCAATGTCTTAATGAGTAAGCCAATGACTCATGGCTGATTCATTCAGGAATGGAGGAAGTGACTGTCTCAATGAATGGGTCATTGAATCATTCACTCACCTGATTTGTTTAGAAATTGCAGGTTCATTCAGTAACGAAACAGTGTGTTGCTCGCAGATGCACAACAGTTCTGCTGTGGCTTTGTTTTGTTTTGGCAACATAGTACAAATATAGACAATATTTACAATATTATGCCTAAAATGTTAATTAGAATTTAAGGGTGCTTTCACACCTGTAGATCGATTGCTTTGTTCCGAAACAGGGATTAAAATTATTACAATGTTGCTTTTTATCCTTGGTGCGGTTCGCTTTCATACGGCAATGTTTCTAAACGGACCAAATTTGTTAATACAACAAATTTGTTAATGCAAGTAAACTGTTCTCTCATTGGTCAAAGTTTCACAGTTTATTTTCCGGGATTCCACTTAGCTGTCAAAGCTGTCATCTGACAGGATGGAACGACAACAGTTTCGCGGGCTTATTGTTGTTTTTTTGGTTTTTTTGTAGATGCCGTTATATTAATTTATCACTTTGAGCAGGAGTCCAGGATTCATCTGGAAAATATTTTTAAAATGCACATACTAGGAAGAAGAGCAATAAGACGGCATTATAAAATGAAAAAGTGCGCTTTTTTATTTTGAATGGCGAAGACGTGCTCACCACAGACATTCACAGGTTCATTTTGA
>NW_015625600.1:132672-134491 GCF_001515625.1 Sinocyclocheilus rhinocerous | reverse complement strand
CGTTGGTCCGTTGGATCGGATTGCTTTCTCACTACAACCGAACCGCACCAGAGTTCGTTTTCAATCGAGCCGAGACCACCTCGTTCAGGCGATCTCGGACCGATTGTTTTGGCGCGGATCTGAGCGCGATTGCCGTATTCACATATGATCAAACGAACCGAGCTAAGGGGGGAAATGCGCCAGGTTCCGAAACAACAGGCCAGGTGTGAAAGCACCCTAAAATTCTTGTTTATTGAACTGTTGTGTATAATCAATCACATTTGTAACCATGCTAACATTCGGCAACAAAATAGCTCTCTCACTCATGATATTGCTTAACTCTATCATATGATATAAATATAATATATTGAATTTCTAATGCATTCTAACTGGATTCTACTATTGAAACGACTATGAGTTCGACTGTACGCATACGCTAAGTGTTCTCATCAAATCTGACCAAATAAAAAAAAAAAACATACATAACTCTGTGCAGTTGGCACTCCTGTAAAGCACACAAGATTTGACTCAGTTGATTCCAGTAGAATTTGATGTTAGCACGTTGCTTCGTTAACAACTCAGTACTCTAACAAGCATAACAATACATGGTGCACATACAAATATTGGGTAAAATAGTCCGTTTTGGATGAAATATATTTACAATAAAATTTATTGACAAAATATGACCTATGCATTGTGACTGCACATATGTTAACTTAAAATGCTCTATAGCTGGAATCCTCAAGTAAATTTGTTTTTTTGGAAACTTTGTTTCTTTAATCTGTTAATGATCTACAGAATGTTTGAGCTGTTTGCACATACTGCAGCTGCTTTTCCTGTGTATCAGGGTCCAAGTCACCTGCCTTTGGCTCCGGGTCAGCGGGACCGCAGCAGGGCAGTGGGGGAGACGGGGAGCGCTGGGGGACGGATGGATCTGTAACGGACAATCTAAACGAACAGATAATCTGTGCTCTGGCCAGACTGCAGGACGACATGCAGAGTGTCTTAGAGAGGCTACACACGCTGGAAGCTCTCACAGCCTCGCAGGTTACAAACCGTCACTTTTCACACAGCACAACATATAACACTGTTTAAATATGAAATATTACATTTTTGCTTTGTCATGTGCAACTTCTCAGGCCCGATCCTTAGCGCTGCCATCAGACTACTTGTCACCACCTGCAAATAAAACGAAGAAGGTAAAGTCATTTTAATAAACTGATTGATGAGATGTTTTAAAGAGTTTCGGGAATTAAAAGGAGAGCATACCGGTAGCTCAAACAGGGTTCGATTCCCAGTGAATGCATGAACTGATAAAATATATACCTTGAAGGCAGTGTAAGTCTCTTTGGATAAAAGTGTGTAAATTTTATTTTGTATTTTTGTTTTGTTTATTTTTATTAATTTTAACAATGTCATTGCCATACACTGAGTGCTGACATATTATTTTCATTATTTACACTTTCCAGAAGCCATCCTGGTGGCCTTTCGATGTGTCTCCAGGAACTGTGGCCTTTGCTGTCATCTGGCCGTTTGTGGTGCAGTGGCTCATCCGTCTGTATGTGCAGCGCAGGAGAAGGTAAGCACTATCCCATCAGCTATGTACCACTAAGATACTATTCTTTTTATTTTAGAAGTATATACACTACTGCTTAAAAAGTTTGGGCTTAGTGTTTTTTTAAAGAAATAAATACGTTTATACAGCAAGGATGCATTAAATTGATTAAAAGTGACGAATACATTTGTATTTTCTATTTCAAATAAATTGTGTTATTTTGAGCTTTCTGTTCATCAAAGAATCCTAAAAACATATATCCCACAAAAAATATTATATATATAT
>NW_015625600.1:123654-132402 GCF_001515625.1 Sinocyclocheilus rhinocerous | reverse complement strand
TTTTTTTTTTTAGAATTCTCTTCTGCTCACCAAGGCTGCATTTATTTGATCCAAAGTACAGCAAAAACAGTAAAATGTTGAAATATTTTTACTATTTAAAATTGCTTTCTATTTGAATAGATTTTAAAATGTAATGTATTCCTGTGATCATACATAGCTAAATTTTCAGCAGCATTCCTCCAGTCTTCAGTGTCACATGATCCTTCAGAAATCATTCTAATATGCTGATTTGCTGATTATCAGTATTTAAAACAGTTGAGACGTATTTTTTTTAGGATTCTTTGATGAATAGAAGGATCCAAAGATCAGCATTTATCTGAAGTAAAAAGCTTTTGTAACATTATACACTATTCCATTCAGTATAATTTTTTATTATTTTTTTGGGAAAGAAATTATATAAATTAATACTTTTATTTAGCAAGGATGCTTAAAATTGATCAAAAGTGATGATAAAGGCATTTATAATGTTACAAAAGATTTATATTTCAGATAAATAGTGTTTATATCGATATCGGAATTGTATCGTATCGACCGAAATTAAGAAATATATTGTGATGTAAATTCTGGCCATATCGTCCAGCCCTAGTATATATGTATAGAAAGAAATGTTTTGATTCAACATACAATTTATTACACAAACTTTTAAGGCTACAATGTGGCCATTTTTAAAAATGAAATAGTAACACTAAATATGAAACTAAAACCATCAGTAGCTGGTGGCATGTCATTCAGCAATTCATTCAAATGGAACACTGAATCATTGGCTTTATTTGATTCTTATTTATTTATTTGATTATTTGGTTCATTCATAAATGTGGATTCATTCAGTAATGAAACATCGCTGTGTTGCTCGGTGACAACAGTTCTGCTGTGGCTTTGTTTGGAACTACTTTTGTTGGCAAAAATGAAAGACAGTATCAACTCTTGCATAAAAACAGTATCTTATTTGCAGTCGTGCAGATATTTGGGAAAAATCTGCACTCCTGCTAGTGTGATATTGCTAAACTGCATCATATGATATAATTATGAGATAAATACTCATACAGGGCATCTTACTGACACTGTGCAAATTTCCTGTATGAATACTTGAATGACACATTTTGGCACATAATTTAATGGAATAGTTCACCCAAAAAAAAAAATGGCTAAACTGCATCATATGATATAATTATGAGATAAATACTCATACAGGGCATCTTACTGACACTGTGCAAATTTCCTGTATGAATACTTGAATGACACATTTTGGCACATAATTTAATGGAATAGGTTCACCAAAAAAAAAAAATGTGTATAATCAGTATAATCACTCTCTGGCCATCCATAATGTAGATGAGTTTGTTCCTTCATAAGAACAGATTTGGAGAAATGTAGCATTACATCACTTGCTCACCAATCTTCTGCAGTGAATGGGTGCCGTCAGAATGAGAGTCCAAACAGCTGATAAAAACAGCATAATAATCCAGAAGTAATCCACACCACTCCATTCTATCAATTAGTGTATTTTGAAGTGAAAAGCTGTGTGTTTGTAAAAAAAAAACTAATCCATCATTAACTTTGAATCGTCATTTCTAGCCAAAATACAAGTCCATAATCCATATTTGAAGACTGAAGTCCATCCCCTGTTGTCCTCTCACATCAAAATCCACCGACTTATTTTTTACTGTTTTGGATGTAGCATTACATCACTTGCTCACCAATCTTCTGCAGTGAATGGGTGCCGTCAGAATGAGAGTCCAAACAGCTGATAAAAACAGCATAATAATCCAGAAGTAATCCACACGACTCCAGTCTATCAATTAGTGTATTTTGAAGTGAAAAGCTGTTTGTTTGTAAAAAAAAAACGAATCCATCATTAAGGCATTTTAACTTTGAATCGTCATTTCTAGCCAAACTACAAGTCCATAATCCATATTTGAAGACTGAAGTCCATCCCCTGTTGTCCTCTCACATCAAAGTCCACCGACTTATTTTTTTAGAACTGTTTTGGACTTTTTTCACTTGTAAATGGTGTTTGATCTGCATATTTCGCCCCTGATTCAGACGAGATGACTTTTTCACTTGAGAAAGCAATATTATGGATAATTCACTCATATTTTAGCCAGAAGCAACAATTTGAAGTTAAAAACATCTTAATTATGGATTCATTTATTGCAAATATACATCTTTAACTTCACAAGACATTAATTGCTGGACTGGAGTCGTGTGGATTGCTTGTGGATTATTGTGATGTTTTTTATCGGCTGTTTGGACTCTCATTCTGACGGCACCCATTCACTGCATCTATGGCCCTGTCCCAAATGGCACACTTCATATGCACTTGCAGTCTTGCGGACTTATGGCTGCCGTGTGCACGTGTGATGTGAGCAAGTGATGTAATGGTAAATTTCTCCATATCTGTTCTGATGAAGAAACAAACTAACTCATCTCCATCTCGGATGGCCTAAGGGTGAGCAAATGTACATTTTTGGGTGAACTACTCCTTTAATACGGTTTGAAACATTAATTGTTGCACACTGCTTACTGTTTTGCATACTACTGCGTAGTTTGAATATAGCTTTATAGGTATTTATCACACATTACAAAATATGTGATTATATTCGGAGCAAAAAATAAATTGATGGCAAATTTGTATGTGATGGTAGGAATGTTAAAGATTGGATCATCTTGTTGCAGAAGAATCAACTGAAAGGAATCGACTGATGGTTCGACATCTCTGGAGACCCAGAGGAGAGCCGTGTTACGCATTTAGGAGGAGGAGGGTGTTTCTCAGCCTGTCCCGTGATCCCTAACTTCTGCTTTTGCACTAGACAAGATGTTAATTGATGGACTGGAGTGGTGTGGATTATTGTGATGTTTTTTATCGGCTGTTTGGACTCTCATTCTGACGGCACCCATTCACTGCATCTATGGCCCTGTCCCAAATGGCACACTTCATATGCACTTGCAGTCTTGCGGACTTATGGCTGCCGTGTGCACGTGTGATGTGAGCAAGTGATGTAATGGTAAATTTCTCCATATCTGTTCTGATGAAGAAACAAACTAACTCATCTCCATCTCGGATGGCCTAAGGGTGAGCAAATGTACATTTTTGGGTGAACTACTCCTTTAATACGGTTTGAAACATTAATTGTTGCACACTGCTTACTGTTTTGCATACTACTGCGTAGTTTGAATATAGCTTTATAGGTATTTATCACACATTACAAAATATGTGATTATATTCGGAGCAAAAAATAAATTGATGGCAAATTTGTATGTGATGGTAGGAATGTTAAAGATTGGATCATCTTGTTGCAGAAGAATCAACTGAAAGGAATCGACTGATGGTTCGATATCTCTGGAGACCCAGAGGAGAGCCGTGTTACGCATTTAGGAGGAGGAGGGTGTTTCTCAGCCTGTCCCGTGATCCCTAACTTCTGCTTTTGCACTATGCTGACAACTCTAAGAATTAGCAAATTGAAAGACAAGAGTGAATGTACAGCGATGCAGCTTATCACAAGCTTTTTTTTGTACTTATTGTTTTTTAATGTAACAATTTGCTAAGTCGGGAATACCCGGTTTCAGTAATTAAAAGTCAAATTTTCATAGTAGTTAATAGAAATCCTGTTAATAGAAATCCATTATTAAGGGCATTATAATAACTTTCATGTCGAGTATATATCATTCAATGTTTTGCGCACATAGCTGCTAATTGTCATTACTACTGTAGCAATGTGTAGGATGCACTGATGAGTACAGCACAGGTGATTTCTGCTCGAATATCTATCTGATTCTTGGCATGTTTGGCAGAAAAGAGCCCATATTTGGGGTTTGAACCGTAATGGGAATAAATCAGGAACCCCTCAAATTGTTGGAGGTCGTATGAGTATTTTTTTTAATATACATTAATATCTTAGCGTTCGCTTAAGTGATCTGTGGTGCTCTTTAAAGCCATAATATGCTTAAAATGCTTATGTAGCTGACCCTTGTTTGGCAAATCTGAGGAAAGGGTCAAAAGGCAATATCGAAAACTACAGTACGTTCTTCATCCGCTCAACATCCCATCATGATGCCTGGAAAGAACTGACCTATCCGGCTCCCTCTAATGTGTGTAGACATTGAGCAACACATCTTAAAAATGTCTGAACGTCACTGGCTTAAAGGAATAGTTCACCTAAAAATGTAAATTTGCTGAAAATCTACTCACCCTCAGGCCATCCAAGATGTAGATGAGTTTGTTTCTTCATCAGAAGAGATTTGGAGAAAATTTAGCATTGCACTTGCTCACCAATGGATCCTCTGCAGTGAATGGGTGCCGTCAGAATGAGAGTCCAAACAGCTGATAAAAACATCACAATAATCCACAAGTAATGTTAGTAATCTCGTCTGAATCAGGAGGGTGTTTCTTACAAACACGCAGCTTTACATTTCACGAGATGTTAATTGATGGACTGGAGTCATGTGGATTATTGTGCTGTTTTTATCAGCTGTTTGGACACTCATTCTGACGGCACCCATTCACTGCAGAGGATCCATTGGTGAGCAAGTGCAATGCTAAATTTTCTCCAAATCTCTTCTGATGAAGAAACAAACTCATCTACATCTTGGATGGCCTGAGGGTGAGTAGATTTTCAGCAAATTTTTATTTTGGGGTGAACTATTCCTTGAAAAAACGAATATCAACGTAAGTGTCATTTATTTGAAAGAAAAACAAGCACACTTTAAAAAAGAATATATGCAAAAAGTGTAGGTTTCAGATAATAAAACAGTGGTTAAATAAGTGAAGTTTAAGAGAAAATAATGATTTGTTTGAAGAATGATGTTTATTTTATTATTATAATTGTTTTTTTGTTTTTTTTACAGTGACATTCAAACATTAGTGTGACTCAGGTGTGCATATATTTTCGGGTCCACTGTATTTTGTCAGTGCATTTCTCAACATGGTCGCATCGTTACTAATTTTAATTCATGGCTGTGGTGAATATTTTGAATATTACTACAAAGACTGTATGCATGAGAAATTTAAAACCTTTGTCAATGTTTGCAAGGTGTAATTGAGATCGAAAAACGACCCGGGTTGATTTGCAAAGCACTTTGGATGAATGTGAAGACAGATTAAGAACTGAAATAAATACAATGTTTAATGTTTAGAGCTCTAAGACTGAAATCTAATAAATAATTAATATAGGATGTTTTTTTTTACTGAGAAATGCTAATCGGACCAATCACCGCAGATTAGCGTCAAGCAAAGGAGGGGTTTGGAAAAATGAATCGTTAAACGAATCGTTTGGGAGTCTTTGAGCAACTAGGTAAAAATAAATGCATATTATAACACAATGAAAATGTTTTTTGACCTTGCATGCATGTCAACCTGTTGTTGGGGTCTCCCAAAACAAAAATATTAGGGGTGGAACGGTTCGCGGAAAAAAATAGAACCGTACGGTTCTCCACACACGGTTCGGCACGCGCTAGGACCGCGGTTCAACTTAAATCTGACAACGCATCTGTAATATGGTTTGCTATAAATAACACGTAAAACAAACAGGGTTCGGCTAATGTATGTTTCTGTTGATGGATGCGCATTCTGGCTTCCCAATACATTACAACAACAGCGATGAAAAAAAAAAAAAACAACGTGGACAAACCGTTCACTCTTGTTCAATGCGAATGCCGTATGCTGGAATATGAGCAGTCATTTATTCCGTCATCACCCGGGTGCTGATAGCACGCGCACAGGTGAGACCTGAACAGCACACGTTGATATCCGTGTTTAAACTAAGCTCATTTAAGCTTTGCCAGTTTAAACATGTTTTGTAAAAATCGACGCGTTTCAAAAAGGCGGGGCATAGAGGAGAAACAATAATGTACAGTATGTGGAAAATAATGTGTTTTTTTAACTTTAAACCGCATAAACACATTTCATTACACCAAATACACAAAATAATGTTCTTTTTAGCAGCATCATATGACCCCTTTAATATTTTCGTGGGGCATAAATTCACACATATGGTGGAACCATTCTGAGATCATAATGAGAAAAGAAACAGTTGAGATTAGTTAAGATTATCTATTGAAATAACCACAAGAAAATTTCATTATATTCATGATCAAAAAATATAATGCATTTTTTTTTTCATTGCCTTTGACATCTGTATTATTATTGGCCCTCTTACCTCTGTTGAGAATGTTCTGGAACACCAGCTGAGGGGTCTCGTCATTGAACGGCGGGACTCCCGTGAGGAACTCGAACAGACAAACACCTAACGCCCACCAATCCACCACGAAATCTGTTGGAGAGCAAAAAAAAATAAAAATGTAGACTAAAAGTTCCATTTCTACAAACATGCACATTGGTACAAAATGTGTTAGAATGTGACCACTATTATAAAGCATTGACAGCAGTGGTCATAAGTTGATTTTGAAGGGAAAAGGAATCAGCACAACACAAAAAAAAATATATATATACAGTGGGTACGGAAAGTATTCAGACCCCCTTAAATTTTTCACTCTTTGTTATATTGCAGCCATTTGCTAAAATCATTTAAGTTAATTTTTTTTCCTCATTAATGTACACACAGCACCCCATATTGACAGAAAAACACAGAATTGTTGACATTTTTGCAGATTTATTAAAAAACAAAAACTGAAATATCACATGGTCCTAAGTATTTTCTGTCAATATGGGGTGCTGTGTGTACATTAATGAGGAAAAAAAATTAACTTAAATGATTTTAGCAAATGGCTGCAATATAACAAAGAGTGAAAAATTTAAGGGGGTCTGAATACTTTCCGTACCCACTGTATATATATGTTACATTACATAAAATGACATCTTCTCAGGAGTTATCAGACATAAATATCTTCAAATCTGACCAACTTGGAGGGGGAAAAAAGCCTTCAGCCTAAAAAAGGTGAAGTTCTCATGCCAGCAGTGACAAATGACTAAATGAAAAAAAATTATAATAATAATTTTTTAAATATCTAGGATGTGCTGGGTGGTTGCCAGGGGGTTCTGGGTGGTCAAAAAGACAATCAAAAGAGTACAGCTTTAAGTCTCTAGATTTGGCTCAGTCCCTTCTTCGATGGTAACTGTTTGCTAAAGTAATACCACACATCTTCTCAACAAGCTGCACTAAATGAGGCTTTTTTTATTCCTGTAGGACAAACCTGAACTTGTTTAAACTGCTAACCTAAAAGTATACTTCAGTTTTCACGCAAATGCTTAGTGTAACCATATAGCATAGCCTTTCAATTTGACAGCGTGCACGAAACACAGGCAGTCAACACATGCATACTAAAGTTTGATCTTTGTCCAACATTGCCCTATTTCTTTCAAAATGTGTGCCACACACTCTGTACGGATACTCTAGTGTACACACAAAACTAAACTATAATGTGGGTTTAACAAATATATCCAAGGTATATGTCAGTTTTTATTTGTACACTAGGGTATGCGAACAGTTCATTTTTGTACTAATAAGTTGGTTCAAGCGAAAGAAACAGATGAGATATAACAATAAATTATGCTACCACAATAGACGCCCGAGTTGACAGGCACCTGTGTGTGGTTTAAATGAGTATGAAGACTTCAACACTCAGCTTCTGGAGAGAAATTGCACCGACACTGGACAAAATATGGAACTCTCTAATGTGTCAAGTGCCTGTGTTTGCACATGCTGCAAAATTGAGTATATTTTGAAAGGTTAAGCGCTTAGCTGTGTGTATATGTTAAGTGTTTGTGTCAAAACTGATCCCCAAACCATCCCACAGTCTTCCAACCAAACAGGTAGTCCCACCCCAAACTCACACCATTGGTTTTATCAGAAGTTGACATCTCATTCCGCTGAAAACAAAGAGAGCAATGTTTGGAAAGCACCACAAAGTTAGTGCTCACATTTTTCAGGAAGTCAAGCCACAAAATGACTTTTACTTGACTCCATAAACTGGGACACCAGAAAATATTTTTCCCTGCATTTCATTAGAACATCCCAGAATTCCCAAGAACCACCATAGCATCCCAACAGAGTTCATACAGCATTACTGAAGCATTAAGGGTGATGAATCAGAAGCCGCCAATCACAAAAGCTGAAACCCATAAAAGAATTAGTCAGCCATGTCCTTAACTAAAGGCCCCGATATACAAAAAAAGAAAAACGAACAAGTGTGACATCATTTCTAACTAAATCGGGCCAAAACAAAGTGTGTTTGACATTGGTTTCAGGAGTTTAAAGCATCTTGCCAAAACAAACGTTCCGTAAACAGTCAGCTGACTGCTAAACACCTTCAAACTACAGTACCATTGGTCCATAGGTAGGTGTGGATCTGTGGTTGCGCCTTCTTTGAAGTGTAATTCTAATTGAAAGCAAGGCTATCACATTTTGTTTAACACTGTAAAGCTGCTTGTTTTAAAGGGGTCATATGACGTTGCTAAAAAGAACATTATTTGGTGTATTTGGTGTAATGCAATGTGTTTATGTGGTTTAAGGTTCAAAAACACATTTTCCACATACTGTACATTATTGTTTCTCCTCTATGCCCTGCTTTTCTGAAACGCGTCGATTTTTACAAAGCTCATCGGTCTGAAAAACGAGGTGTGCTCTGATTGGCCAGCTATCCAGTGCGTTGTGATTGGCCGAATACCTCAAGCGTGTGACGGAACTGTTACGCCCCTTACCATACCGTGATGCCGTGTCCCGGCACGATGAGACAAAACCAGTAAAACCAATTATAAACGAGGCATTTGTTGCATCCAGTGGGGACATAATT
>NW_015625600.1:120426-123607 GCF_001515625.1 Sinocyclocheilus rhinocerous | reverse complement strand
CATAAAATGCGCTGCACACATCTGAATATTTGGGTTGAACTGTTCCAGAACAGTGTTGTAAATGCAACGTAACCACTGATTTCTAGTTGTGTCCTCTTTTGGAAGGCCAAACAAAGTAGTTTCGCATTCATAACGAAACACACAGCATCTTCACAACATGGCGGCGGCAACAACAATACTACAGCGAGAATCAAAGTTACGCCTTTCTTTGCGTGAACATTTGGGCGGCGTTATGCAAATCTTCCCACATCGTGACGTAGACATGTGGGGGCGTGTTTAAACGAGCCATTTTAGGTAGGCGTGGTTGACTTTTATAAAGAATATCTCTTTGGATTTGAGACTTTAGTCTTTGCAACTTTACAGATCTTCTTTATGCACCAAGAGTTTGTAACACTCCAAAGAGAAAGGAAAAATTGAAATCGCATCATATGACCCCTTTAAATTAATCTTTGGAATGAAGTGCTACACAAATAAATGTGACATGGCTTGAATACTGAACTGGAGAGCTGGTGCAAACATATCCGCATCTCTGCAGTCAGGTGCTGCTGTTTTCTCACTGCTGTTTATTTTGTTATTGAGAGGAAAGCGCGCAGCACATATTCATCTAAATGCAGAAGGTGGTCGCTAACAGTATACCACTGCTCAGGCATTTCAAACTTCTTTTTGCCAGACTGATGGGAATTCTGGAGCGTAGTACAAAGAAGAACTTCGCTGTGAGTATATCGGGGCCTTACTGCGGTAAAGCTGCCCACACATGCACCAACATCTCTATGGCTTGGAATCTGATCGGAATACATTTTAGCATACTTACCACAGCGTACAGACCCTGAAACTAAAACATAATATCTGTTAATGAATAATGAACTACCATTGAATGAACCTGTTAATATTTGAGGCATAAAAGACCAACACATATTTCTATACACTGACCACTTAAACTCTTACCATGAGGTTTGCCTAATAAAAGTTCTGGCGCCAAGTAATCAGGAGTTCCCAGGATAGGAGCCCCTTCTACACGTTCTGGACCTCTACGAACACTTTTTGGTGTCCTATAGGGAGTGTGAGACATAATCATCTGCTGTGGAGTCTAGAAAAGAAAAAGAAAACATTCATTATTTTCCAATTCTGATTTAAATCCTTTTTGTCCAGTTTTGTTTGAGTTCCAAACGACTCTAAGAGGCTCCTCACCTGGTAAAGTGAGCTGCTCAGACTAGGCCTTTTCTTCTGAACCGGAGTCACTGCAGACTGGGCATTGTGGAAAGAGGTTGACGCAGACATTTCCATGGCATCCAAAGAGGCCAGGCTGAGATGTGACATACAAGAGCGGTTTATGGAGCTGCAGTAGCTCCTGAACACAACCACATTCCTGGGTTTGAGGAAGCCAGGCGATTTGACCATACTGTCAGACAACCTATGAGGATGGCTAAGAAGAGAACGCTCAGATTTACCCCTATGCTGCTTTGCACTGCTATGCTTTGGTGTAGCCAATGTGGGTCGGGCCGCCGGTGTGACTACGGAAATCTCATTTTCCTCCAGCTCCTCAAAAGAGGACAACAAAGCCTCTTGTTTTAAGTCCTTCGATTTTTGTGGTGTGTTAGCAACCACCGACATTTCATGGGCCGAGCCGTCCGAATCTAAACTAAGGCTTCTTCTGATATTTCGGTCATCACCGGATGAGGTCGGGGAGCTCGAGTTGGCCTCTGCTTTAAGCAAAGCCACCTCCTCGCCTTGATCTTCGAGATCACAGAAGAGGTTTTTGGCCACGGCTATGGGACTAGATTGCTTTGGGCCAATTCTCTCACTCAACTGTTGACATATCGGTGCACTTTTAACATCATCAAGCCCCACAATTGAGAAAATTCCTGTCAAGCCTGTGTGGACCCTTGAGTTGTCCTCAGGAATGTGGAAAGACCTCTTGTACACTGCGTCGTTTTTCTTGCAATGGATCTCAGCCTGTTCTGGGCTTTTCTCTACTTCTTCAAAAGCTCTCTTTACTGAGGATTTGGGCTCTGTTGGAAGCTCTGGTTTTATAAGACCGTTCCCAACGGACTGATGGGGATCAGCCTTACCTAGTGGAGTAGTACAGTCGTCGGATGCACTAAATTGAAGCCTCTTTGCAGAAATATCTGGTTTAATATTTCTGCTATTGTCCACTTGGTTATTGAGCGGAGTCAAAACAGTGCTGTGATCTTGAGCTCGTGCTGGAAACATCTTCCTCCTTTCCACATGTGTCAAGGGAATGTTTCTATTGCCCACTTCTCTTCCGTTTAACTGTGGAAGGTTCTCGCCATCTTGTAAATTCTAGAAATGCATGACATTTTCAGGTTAGTTTCTTTTATAACATACAGTAACGTTCAAAAGGAGTTTTTTTGTTTGTTTTGAAATAAATACTTTTATTCAGCATGAGTACATTAAATTGTTCATAAATATCAGTAATGATATTTATAACGTTTTAAAAGATTTCTATTTCAAATAAATGCTGTTCTTTTAAACTTTCTATTCATCACAGAATCCTGGAAAAATATACCACAGTTTCCACAAAAGTAGTAAGCAGCACAACTGTTTTCAACAATAATAATCATAAATGTTTCGTAAGCACCAAATCAGCCCAAAAAAAAAAAAAAACCTTATAGGATTCCTAATAGATGATTATTTGCCCTTTTGTAACATTTTCTCAAATCATAATTGAGAAAAAGCATCATCCTTAAATGTGTGTGAAAAATACTACAAAATTAAATTCTATAAAAATAAAGTATTTTTAAATACAAAAAAGTACAGTAATACAATATGCATGATATATAATATAAAAAGTATTAAAGTGCCCCTATTATGGATTTTTGAAAATTACCTTTCATGCAGTGTGTAACACAGCTCTAAGTGAATGAAAACATTCTGCAAAGTTTTAAATCTGAAAGTGCACAGTGTAAAGGTATTGTCTCTCAAAAGAAAGAGTAATTTTTATAGCGAATCCCACGCCGTTTCATGTTGACATCAACATGAAACATTAGCATATTGCCCGCCCACTTGTTGGTCTTTTCACTTTGGTCTAAATGAAAATGCAAATTCATTCTTTGCCACTAGGTGCCGCTTTTGCAGCAGTAAAAATAGCGGTTTCCGCGGTAACGGCTGTACACAAAGCAGCACTGCACTCACAAACGCTGCTTTATCAGGCATTACAGGC
>NW_015625600.1:116865-120272 GCF_001515625.1 Sinocyclocheilus rhinocerous | reverse complement strand
CTGTTATTTTTACAGGAAAATACAACAAAGTATATCGTTTACATGTAGCGCATCAATTCTGCATGCTATGTAAGACTCTCACTCGCTCTCGCTCTTTGCGCGTGAGAGAAAGCGACGGCGAGTCGTGCGCCTTCACACTAGAGTTTACGTTACGCCAAATACACAAACACAGGTGCGCTGCGCATCCATTCAGATGAACTGAAAAATATCTGGAAAAATGAATCGTTAAACGAATCGTTTGGGAGTTGTTGAGCAAATAGGTAAACAATAAATGCATATTATAACACAATGAAAATGTTTTTTGACCTTACATGCATGTCAACCTGTTGTTGGGGTCTCCCAAAACAACCCTCTACGGACACCTTGGCAATTGATGAGATGAAATGATAAATATCACAGATCGCTTGAGGGAAAGTGCAACTGAAGCGCTCAGTCAGAGTGTTCTGTGAGTGAAAATATATCTGTGCTAATCATATACTCAGCCTCCGACTCACACACTGGCGAGTAAAATCTGAGAATTTATTAGCCATTGGCTACTATTAGACATCATTTAGTCGCCCAGAGTGAAGATTTACTCGTGATTTAGAGGGTTGCAAAACCAAAATATGAACCTTTCATTACCCATAATAGAGGCATATTATATGTCACATATCGTGACTATGTCTGCAGGACAGCATTGAAGACTAGCCAGTGTTATTTTAAAGTTAAACAGATGATTCAGTTTCTGTGGTATTTCTGTACATGAATATTACTGTTTTACCTAAAAATAATTTTATCTGTATCTTATTGTATTTGTTTGTGCCATTGCTTGTCATTTAGCAATTCTTATTTTATTACTGACTGTTTACTTGTCTTTTTTAGTTCAAATAAATTCAATTTAGAGTTTGAAATCAAGGTATCTTCCTCAAAACATACAGTGGGTACGGAAAGTATTCAGACCCCCTTAAATTTTTCACTCTTTGTTATATTGCAGCCATTTGCTAAAATCATTTAAGTTAATTTTTTTTCCTCATTATGCAAAAATGTCAACAATTCTGTGTTTTTCTGTCAATATGGGGTGCTGTGTGTACATTATTGAGGAAAAAAAATTAACTTAAATGATTTTAGCAAATGGCTGCAATATAACAAAGAGTGAAAAATTTAAGGGGGTCTGAATACTTTCCGTACCCACTGTACATACACTGGGTGACGAACAATTAGGTTGGATGATTGTAGTTTAAAAATATGTCTAAAAAATCCCCTAACTTCCCCTCAAATAAAATAAAAAAATCCCCCAAAAGAGCCACCTAAAGGGGGAATTTTCCAAAACGAAATTCAGGACCTGCTCAAAGTGAACATCCATTTTTCACACTGTACGTTATAATGTTGTGTTGCCTAAATTCATTTGAAATGATTGATTATAGCTAGTTTTTAGTACATCTCTTCTTAACATAAGTAGACAAAATAGTATTGCTCAATGCTCTATATGAACCAGCTCTTTCTAATACAGTAATGCTGATACAAAACCTGCTCATCTTCCCACATCGGGCTGACACAGTCTTCAGAATCAGTAGTGGATGGTAACAGGCATGAGTGGGCACTCCCAACACTCAGCGTCTCAAATCTCTTCCTTGATTTCATCAGCCTTGGTGTCAAACTTCTAGCCAGCAGGCCCGGACTGAACACACAGTTGGATCCTAGAGAATATGGCATGTTACGCTTTACATTGTTCTACTAGAGCAAAAACAATGATAGACTGTCAATGCACATTATTCTGACACGTACCTAGAACTCGAGTTGTGCATACTGGTGAATTCAGGTGATCAGCCCGTCTCTTCAGCAGAGGCGAACACAGAGAACTATTCCTCTGCTTGACTTTTCCACAGGACATGGGGCTGCCAAACACTGTGCTGCTGTGACCCTTGCTCTCTGTCACTGGAGTATTCTGCCAATTCAAGTCAAAATATGACATATTATACAAGCTGTTTCAAACATGTTGTGGACATGTTGATTTAATGATATAGCAGGGCTAAACAAAACGGATGACCAATTGTCAGTGTGAGAGAGTTTCGGGCCAGTTAACAGAACATCAGGTTTGTGCATTTTTTTTTATAACTTGGAAAATTTGATTTTTATTCATTTAATTTTTTTCGTGATACACTGATCATTTCTGTAATGAGCTCACAACTTTCAACAAATTAAAAAAAATAATAAAAACTTACTATGACGGTATGATAGTGACTTCAGTGTCACTTCAGAAATCATTCTAATATTTTTTCAAGATGCTTTGATGAATAGAAATGCAAAAGAACAGCATTTACTGAAATACCAATCTTACGTAATATTGTAAATGTCTTTACTGTCACTTTTGATCAATTTAATGCACCGACCCTAAACTTTTGAAGGACAGTGTAGTTTTGTAGATACTAAATTTAAATGTCACAAAAGTAACGTTAGCTAGCTGACATGATGTTTTTGTCCAAACAGCAAGAATGACTTTGGACAGTCTTGAAAGCTTCAGTTAAAATGAGTTAATTATATACAGTCAAAATGAGTTAATTTTCAGGAAAATTATACACAAATCATTAATGTACCACTGTATTCCAGTTTATCCAAAAAAGTGTGTTTATTTATTTATTATATTATTTATATATATAAATAAGTTACAATTATAGCTCTTTTATTTGAAATTTTTAAAGATAAAAACTTGCTACTAAAATAGGTATTTGATCTTTAATCAGCTATTTATTAATCAAATTAAAGCTGGATTTACTAGGTGGAAATCAGGGACAGCGGGACAAAAAAAAAAAAACCTTATTGTTGAGCCATGTAAATTGTAATATACAAATTAAATGATTGTGCAAATCTACTCACAAGACCAAGAGAGCTTATCAGTGACAGAACTTGACCAGGTGTTCTGAAATAATCTTTCTCAGGTTTCACCAACGAAGGTGTGGTTAAAATGTCCAACAGGTTTAGTTCTGGAGGGTGGGGAAGGAAAAGTTTGTTAAAATCACAATAAAGACAAAGTATTTTAACATTTTTGGTTGTTACAAAAAAAAACATACCCCTGTCAAGTTTAACCTTGGAGAGCCCAAAGTCGGTGAGCTTAATGTGACCCTCATTTGAGATGAGCATGTTGTCTGGTTTTAAGTCCCTGAATCAAATGACAAAAAAGGATGTCATTTTGATAAACAAAAGACTAAGAATTACTCATAATTCTCCTGTGAATATACCTGTGAATAATGCTGTGTCTGTGAAGGTAATCCAGAGCGAGTGCGACCTCTGAGATGTATTTTAGAGACATGTCTTCATCAAAGTACCCATAAATATGAAGAAGTGATTTTACATCTCCACCAATCAGGTACTCCATCACCTATAAAAAATGTATATATGTATATATATATATGTGTATATATATATATATG
>NW_015625600.1:112320-115918 GCF_001515625.1 Sinocyclocheilus rhinocerous | reverse complement strand
TATATATATATATATATATATATATATATATATTAAACATGCATGCACCATTTAAATTTCACATTTAAAAAAATAGACACCAAAAAAATAGAACCAAAACATTGAAAATTTGTGGAAAATGTACTCACCCCTCCCAAGATGTAGATGACATTGTTTATTCATCAGAACAGATTTCGATAAATGTAGCATTACATCACTTGCTCACCAATTCAGTGAATGGGTGCCGTCAGAATGAGTGCAAACAGTTGATAAAACATCACAATTATCTACATGTAATCCACATGACTCCAGTCCATCAGTTAATGTCTTATAACGTGAACAACTGCATGTTTGTAATGAAAATATGTTTTTAACCTTATAATATTGCCTTCACCAATAAAACACAGTTCTAAATTAACATGTCAGTGGGTTTTGATGTGATAGGACAAAAGAGGAAGGACTTTTTACTGAAGGTAGCGTTATTATGATTTATGCTATTTTGGCCAAAGCGGCAGTTTAATATTTAGAATGCCTTTATTAATTTGTTAAACACAGTTTTTCACTTCACAAGACATTAACTGATGGACTGGAGTGGTGTGGATTACTCATGGGTTATTGTGCTGTTTTTATCAGCTGTTTGGACTCTCATTCTGACGGCACCCATTCACTGCAGAGGATCCATTGGTGAGCAAGTGATGCAATGCTACATTTCTCAAGATCTGTTCTGATAAAGAAACAAACTCATCTACATCTACGTGGCCTGAGGGTGAGTACATTTTCTGCACATTTTCATTTTTGGGTGAACAATTCTTTTAAATATTTTCCACCTGTACATGTTTTCATACCAAATAGATTTTAGTTGCAGTTTGAAGAGAGTAAAACAGGTGCACAATAAAAGGACTTTTACTGAGAGCGAGAGCATCTCTCTCAGCTTTCATCAATAATTATTCATTCTGATTGGTCCATCCTCAACAGCGCTGAGAAAAATAACACGTCACATGCTGCAGCAGCTGTTTGGTTAATAATCTAAAACTATTACACTGATCAATATTAATTTACAATTTATGAGCTGGTTATTATATCAAAGTGTAGCTTTTTAAAATCTTAGATGTGGCTATGGAATAAATGTATGCAAGAAAGAAAAGAACATTTCGGTCATATTTTCAATGGTAGGCTATTTGGTAGGCTATTTTTGTTTTCAATATTCTGTTGATCGAAGTAAGGACAACATGAGTAGGGCCTACTATTACGACTTTCACAGTTAGCTTTACAAAGTCTGCTTGCTTGATTGATATTGTATACCCTGATTCTGGTTTAGCTATGTTGTCCCCTCCTTGGAACTTTTTGTTTTTCTCTCTTTTCTTTTTTGATTTTTCTGTTTTTATCTTTGTATTTATAATGTTCAGTATCAGCATTTGAATGTTTCTGAATATGAATTTAAATGTTTATTCAATTAAAAGGTGAATAGTGGAATATTTTCAAACTTATAGGCTACACATTAGGCTACATTTCTTAAAGGGGTCATAGGATGAACTACATGCACTTTTCCAAGTTGTTTGAACTGAAATGTGTGTTGGCAGTGTGTGTACACAACCACCCTATAATGATACAAATCCACCCAGTGTTTTTTTTTTATCTCGTTAAATCTTTCCCCCTTTCTCAATTCGAGCCGATCTCAGATGCCTGTCTACAAAAACGGCTTGATCTGAAAAGAGCTGTTTTTGACAGGGTAAAAAAGGTGTTTTTTACACTACCATTGAGCAATTTTAACCAAACTATGTTACAGACTTTTCATTAAGACCCCAAAGAATCATATCAACTTGTGGAAAATGGGCATCCTATGACCCCTTTAAATTATAAACCTTGCAACACACATATTATATTGCACACCTAAATAATCTGTAAAGTTTGAATGAAGTCTGTACAAAAAGTTTTTGAGTTTAATCAATTGCGGAAAATTACACAGGCGAACAAAAAAAAAAAGAGCCAATGCATTTATGAGCAGTCTGCTCAAAAGTTATCAAAGATTGATAATTTTATATGAGCAACTATTATAAAAACTAACTAGTGATATATTGAAAGATTTGAATAGACAAACGTAAATGTAAATAATAAATTATGTAATTGCACCATTAAAGCCGGCGCTTTAATGGTGCAATTAAAGGTGGCGCTGTTATAGTTAATGCCAATCATTTCTGTTGTACAATGAAATTAGTGGATATATGTTGTAAAGTGTGAAATAAATTTTCATTAAAATAAAATAATAAAAAAATTATTGTATGGAAAATTTTAATATTGCGTTACCCATATGTACTTGATTTTTAAAACTTTATTTATGGTTATTATTTTTTTAATTAATTGTTTTATCCTGAGATGGGGTAAATTAATCCCCTCTCTTCTTTTTCCCCTCTCTCTCTCTCGCTCTCTCTCTCTCTTTCTGCATGACTTTGATCACAGGTTTGGAAAAAGGCAGCTGTCGTGTTGCTCCCTCCTACAGAGCAGAACAAACGCTATATTCATCTGCCCCTGAAACTCCCCCAAGCAACTTCAGGACAGACGGAGCCCAATAATATCATTAATGCAGCTGGACGCAGACACACACACTGTCTGATCCGATCCACTGTCAGTTCTTACAATGTGGAAGATCTGTGGTGTCCTGATCGCCTGGGCTCTGCTGCTCATGCTGCATGTGCGAGCTCAGACTCAAAACAGGTACGTTTCTTCAGTCGTTTCTTTCAGCCACTGAAAGCTCATGTATGATTGATCACACAGCGAGCGGCGCACTGAATCTCATAATTCCTGATTTGAGGAATTTGAAGCTCTGTTGCAGAAATGAATGCTGCATCGATGCATGCTGGTGTTTATTTTTTCTTTCTCTTGTTTAGACAGACCTTCACCTGTGGTGGGAATATCACAAGAGAGTCGGGTGTTATTGGTAGTCAGGGTTATCCGGGCGTCTATCCGCCGAATACCAAATGTGTGTGGAGAATTACAGTAAGTATGAAGAGACTCAAACTGATTTATCATGTATTCAGGTAAATGAAATGCGACTGTAAATGACGTTTTGGCTCTAATAGATAAAACCATATGTACATTTTCTGAAAGAAAATCAGTGCCTGGTAAAGAATAGTGTTAAAGTTGTAATTTAGTTTTAGGGTCTGTTTCTGTGAAAATTAAATACTGCAGCAAGAATAAAACAGAATAGGTTGTTGTCATGTAAAATTAAATAGATTCAAGAAAGAAAACACCAATCAGATGTCAGAACTAACCAATAATCGTGCAAATGTAGTGACATGATCGCTGTAGGTTCGATTTTGAGTGGGGAAACGATGGCAAAGTAATGGCAATGAATACAAACAAAAACACATGAGCATGTCATACCAGGTACCAGATTTTTTCAAGTTGAATAGAAACTATCAAGTCTAACATTTGTGGATATTTATTTGTTTTTAATCCACAATCCCACCCATTTTGGTACACTGTTTCTGTGGGTTGTTATTTAGTCCACTATAGGGTTAGATCTCTGCCACAATTCTGCGTGCGAAAGATCATATTTTGAGCGCACAAAAGTGCATTTTGCACGCGCGCGATCTGAGTTTTGTGGAGAAAATGTTCGTTT
>NW_015625600.1:110662-111795 GCF_001515625.1 Sinocyclocheilus rhinocerous | reverse complement strand
TTGTTTCTGAAGGGAATGCACCCCCGATCTACCTAAATGCGTCTGTTCGCGCGAATCATTCGTGATCCAGCCTCATCTACAGAAGAAGTGAGTATGTTTTGTAATGAATCTTTGCAAATCGCCATTCCTATTAATGTGCTAATTAGCAAGTTTCACGATGAATGCGGCTAAAGTAAACAGTCTCTCTGAGAGCAGCTCGGAAGAGAGGGGCGGGGTCAGCAGAGCTCATTAACATTTAAAGGAAAATGCTACAAAACGGCTTGATCTGAAAAGAGCTGTTTTTGACAGGGTAAAAAAGGTGTTTTTTACACTACCATTGAGCAATTTTAACCAAACTATGTTACAGACTTTTCATTAAGACCCCAAAGAATCATATCAACTTGTGGAAAATGGGCATCCTATGACCCCTTTAAATTATAAACCTTGCAACACACATATTATATTGCACACCTAAATAATCTGTAAAGTTTGAATGAAGTCTGTACAAAAAGTTTTTGAGTTTAATCAATTGCGGAAAATTACACAGGCGAACAAAAAAAAAAAGAGCCAATGCATTTATGAGCAGTCTGCTCAAAAGTTATCAAAGATTGATAATTTTATATGAGCAACTATTATAAAAACTAACTAGTGATATATTGAAAGATTTGAATAGACAAACGTAAATGTAAATAATAAATTATGTAATTGCACCATTAAAGCCGGCGCTTTAATGGTGCAATTAAAGGTGGCGCTGTTATAGTTAATGCCAATCATTTCTGTTGTACAATGAAATTAGTGGATATATGTTGTAAAGTGTGAAATAAATTTTCATTAAAATAAAATAATAAAAAAATAATTGTATGGAAAATTTTAATATTGCGTTACCCATATGTACTTGATTTTTAAAACTTTATTTATGGTTATTATTTTTTTAATTAATTGTTTTATCCTGAGATGGGGTAAATTAATCCCCTCTCTTCTTTTTCCCCTCTCTCTCTCTCTCGCTCTCTCTCTCTCTTTCTGCATGACTTTGATCACAGGTTTGGAAAAAGGCAGCTGTCGTGTTGCTCCCTCCTACAGAGCAGAACAAACGCTATATTCATCTGCCCCTGAAACTCCCCCAAGCAACTTCAGGACAGAGCCCAATAATATCA
>NW_015625600.1:106339-110652 GCF_001515625.1 Sinocyclocheilus rhinocerous | reverse complement strand
CTCTCTCTCTCTCGCTCTCTCTCTCTCTTTCTGCATGACTTTGATCACAGGTTTGGAAAAAGGCAGCTGTCGTGTTGCTCCCTCCTACAGAGCAGAACAAACGCTATATTCATCTGCCCCTGAAACTCCCCCGAGCAACTTCAGGACAGACGGAGCCCAATAATATCATTAATGCAGCTGGACGCAGACACACACACTGTCTGATCCGATCCACTGTCAGTTCTTACAATGTGGAAGATCTGTGGTGTCCTGATCGCCTGGGCTCTGCTGCTCATGCTGCATGTGCGAGCTCAGACTCAAAACAGGTACGTTTCTTCAGTCGTTTCTTTCAGCCACTGAAAGCTCATGTATGATTGATCACACAGCGAGCGGCGCACTGAATCTCATAATTCCTGATTTGAGGAATTTGAAGCTCTGTTGCAGAAATGAATGCTGCATCGATGCATGCTGGTGTTTATTTTTTCTTTCTCTTGTTTAGACAGACCTTCACCTGTGGTGGGAATATCACAAGAGAGTCGGGTGTTATTGGTAGTCAGGGTTATCCGGGCGTCTATCCGCCGAATACTAAATGTGTGTGGAGAATTACAGTAAGTATGAAGAGACTCAAACTGACTTATCATGTATTCAGGTAGAATAAATGCCGACTGTAAATGAGGTTTAGGCTCTAATAGATAAAACCATATTTAAATTTTCTGAAAGAAAATCAGTGCCTGGTAAAGAATAGTGTTAAAGTTGTAATTTAGTTTTAGGGTCTGTTTCTGTGAAAATTAAATACTGCAGCAAGAATAAAACAGAATAGGTTGTTGTCATGTAAAATTAAATAGATTCAAGAAAGAAAACACCAATCAGATGTCAGAACTAACCAATAATCGTGCAAATGTAGTGACATGATCGCTGTAGGTTCGATTTTGAGTGGGGAAACGATGGCAAAGTAATGGCAATGAATACAAACAAAAACACATGAGCATGTCATACCAGGTACCAGATTTTTTCAAGTTGAATAGAAACTATCAAGTCTAACATTTGTGGATATTTATTTGTTTTTAATCCACAATCCCACCCATTTTGGTACACTGTTTCTGTGGGTTGTTATTTAGTCCACTATAGGGCAAAATTGATTTTCGTGCGCTTGAAATACTTTCTTCTTTGCGAGATAAACATTTTCTCCACAAAACTCAGTTCGCGCTCGCGCAAAACACACTTTTGCATGCTTCAAAATATGACCTTTCGTGCGCAAAATTGTGGCAGAGATGTAATCCCATAGTCCACGGGCAGAGCTGGGTAGTAACTGATTACTGTTGATGTAATCTGGATTACATAATCAGATTCCAAAAATTAAATACTTGTAATTACATTACATTTTAAAATACTCATAACCAGACTACAGTTACTTTTTTGTTGATTAATTGATTACATATTATTCACACAATAGCAATAAATAATTCCTCTTTTTCATTTTTTTAAATGTTCTAAAATAGATAAAGGATTCTTAAATAGCCTACCACTAATATACGCTCAGAAAGTCTTCCAGTTTTGTGGACATTCACACAAAGGCCGGTAAGTGGCTACACAGCATTTGACCACTGGATTTGCAAAAATCATTTCAGGTTTAAGAAGTCTTTCAACATTGCAACAACTACTGATGAACACATTAATTTTTATTTGAATTATCACTCAGTAGGTTATTGAACCATGTATTATATGTCTTCGGAAGGCTTGTTCAAGGCTTTTGAATTTTGTCTTAAAATGCACAAATTCACATTATTTCTTATTTACAAGTTTTATTTTTTTTTGGACATCTTAACCTTTTTCACCTAATAAGTACCCCTGAGATTTTAAAATAAATGTATTAATAATTAAGTATCACATTTGCTTGTTCATGTAATATAAAAAAATTATTATATATATTTATTATATTATAAATATTAATTATATATATTAGTATTTTAATCAATGTTATTTTAAAATGATTTTCTTTTCTTTTTTTTCATTTGTATGACTTAATTAATTATTAGCTTTTCATGAAAGTCACAAACCCGAGTTTGGTAAACCATGTCATGTTTAATGCACTTTATGTTGCTAATTACAATGAATGGAATACATTTTCTTACTCTTTGTATTTTTATATCAGAATGGTACCAGATTGTCCTATTTAAATCAATGTGATAAACGGGTTAGGTCAAAAGTAATCTAAAAGTAATCAAAAAAATAGTCTGATTACATTAGCTAAAATGTGTAATGTAATGGATTATGTTACTAACTACAATTGTCATGTAATTTGGAATCAGTAATGGACTACAATTTGTAAGTAATCTACCCAGCACTGTCCACGGGTTAGATCGATAGTGTGAGGGGGAAACCATAGAAAAACGTGATTGGGCTAGTTTTGATTAGCAATTGGGATGGTTTTGTTTCGTAGACCTGGCAACCCTGAATCCATCAGTAGTACACTTTCAGAAAAAAAGGTACAAAAGCTGTCACTGGGGTGGTACCTTTTCAAAAGGTTCTAATATGTGTGATTTCATTACTAATATATATTTTAGGTACTAGTATGTACCTTTAAGGTACCAATATGCGCCCTTTAGGGGTAAATAAGGTACAAAGTTTTACCTTTTGAAAAGGTACTGCCTCAATGACAGCTTTTGTACCTTATTTTCTTAAAGTGATATATGTCCAGGAATGTATCCATACACACCTGCATTCATAAATAACATGCTTTATCTACAGATCTTCTTCACTGAATACAGTACATACTGCGAAAATTTGTCAATGAAATTTTAACAGATAACACAGGCTGAATTTATCAGTTGTCAAAGTTTGAATGTGTCTGTATGTTAAGTGTTGAAATGGGAAAGGAAAATGTATTAGGAATTTAAAAACTGCCTGATTTGCATGTACTGCAATGATGATGCAATAGAAAGTCATGGCAAGACTCAGTATGTGTGTGCTTTTGTTCTGTGTTTGGTTTGGCTGCTGGTCATTAAATCCTTGTGGCAAATCCTGACTCATTCTAGCATTTTATTGCATTGCTATCATCGCATATAAGAACCTCAGTTGTTGACTTGTCTGACTAAAAGGGTTTTTCCACTTTATTTTAAGAATCTTAATTATGTCGCATAATGTTTTCCATGTTGCTGCTGCAAAATATATACTAACTATGTATTGGAAAAAGGAAGTATTTTTCCCATTAATTTTCTCTTTTCTTAGCCATGAACCAAACCAGCCATCTCTGATATGAATCACAACATTATAAACATAGTCATTTAAAAAAACAAACAAAAAAAAACCTCATGATTTGTGCTGCAGTAACACTAGACATGAAATTTCTACAGACATCGGAAAGGTCATAATAGGACATCAAACTCTGCTATGTCATTTTTAAAAACATAATTCAACATAATAACCCCAAAATGTAAAAATATGCAGTCTACTCCAATTAAAAATTGTGTACTGTCATCTAGGTGGTCACACCGTGACGTATCTTCTATTAATCACACTTCTTCGTTTCCTGTCTCCTGTCTGGGAATGATGTAATCAAAACAGAAATGTCAGAACAATATAAATGGATGACTATAAAGTCTGCCAGATGTTTGTGAGCAGAAGTGAATTCTGATCTAGTTGGCTCTCAGTATGACGTCTGCTTCTTGCAGGTTCCAGAGGGCAAAGTGGTCGTCCTCTCATTTCGTTTTCTCGACTTAGAAAGTGACAACCTGTGCCGGTATGATTATGTGGATGTTTATAGCGGCTATGCCAATGGACAGCGTCTCGGCCGCTTCTGCGGGACGTTCAGGCCAGGAGCCCTTGTTTCTACAAATAACAAGATGCTCATACAGATGGTATCGGATGCCAATACTGCTGGCAGCGGCTTCTTGGCCGTGTACTCTGCTGCCAACCCAAATGAACGAGGTAAGATCATCATAAAAATGGACCATAAAATTGGCAGCTAATAAGACTGACTTGCTCTGTTCAACGCTGCAGAGCCAAAGGAGTTTAGTAGATGTTTTAAGATGTAGTTCAACACTTTGTTTGTTCATAAATGTTGCTGAAAATTCAATGGATAACCAGTTTACCATCATACAGCCTTTCCCTTACTTGCATCCAAAATGATCCATGTTTCCGTCCATAAATTCCGATGTTTTTAGGCATGGATTGTTTTTAAGAGGGCAAAGGTCAACTTTAATGAGCATTTAAGAGCTATCTGACAGCTCCTAAAGAAGTCAGAGGTCAAGATAATGCTGAAGAAGAGAAATGGATCTTTAAGATCAGGGCCGTTTCTAGCCAATTTGACGCCCTAGGCGAAATAGGGCGTCAAA
>NW_015625600.1:100197-106192 GCF_001515625.1 Sinocyclocheilus rhinocerous | reverse complement strand
GTGTATTTAACAGCCTGGGAAACCCTCCCAGGGCAGTACCTTGCCTCACCGACTAAAATCAGGGCGCCCACTACTGAGACGGCACCAGAGGTGAGGGGGCACAGTGACCGAGGTAGCCGGGCCGGGCCCCCTCAGGCGCCGGAATTTCTCACAGAGAGTCAGTGATTCAGTGATTGGTCAGACCCCCCAGAGGCCATCCTGATCACTGAGTAACTGTATAAGCGACGAGACATCTTCTTGGCCAGAGCAGGACAGCTGGAACTTTAATGATTTCGAATGTATCTCTGTTTTTTGTCCATCAGGAGGTAATGGACAGCTGTTGTGTGTTGGTAACAATGGAAGCTTGCAGTCATCAAATCATGATCACAGATGTTATCAGGTTTTGGTTTTGTGGAATCAGTGCTTACTAGTTTGGTTACCTGTTATTTTTGGACAATTCTCACATTAATTTCATGACAATTAAAGGATAGTTCGCCGATTTTCAACCAATGCAATGTTACAATGTCCCTACTTGGTAGTATGTGTAAATGTTCCCTGCATCCAGATATCCCTGTTTATTTGTCAACAAAAATGCGTAATTTTGCGTCATCAGGTGGACTTTTGACAGCCCCAGGGCTTTTGTTAAAACTACAGATTGAAGGTCCACATTTTTTGCATTCCCGCCGTTTATGGACAGTTGGACTGACAGAAGGGCGGAGCCAAATTCAACAGTGCATTATGGGTGTTGAAGTTTGTGGCAAAAGAAAATGCCGCAGCCCCTTTTCTCTAGCAATGTTGTACCAATTTCAAAACAATTTAGAATCTCTACTGCATAGACAGCCAAGTTTTATTAGAAGCCCATCTTGCCATTGGTGAATGACCCCTTTAAGAATATCTCCCCCATAATGTGTCTGTTAATTTAACTTTTGAGAGTTTCTTTTTTCTTTTTCTTTTTTTTTACTCATTAAATTCATTATAATAATTTAATTTATGCATTTAGCAGAAGCTTTTATCCAAAGCGACTTACAGTGCATTCAGGCTATACATTTTTTACCAGTATGTGTATTATATTAGTATTATATTCATTAATATTCCAGTATTATATTCTGTAAAATTCCAGTATTATATTCATTAATTCTTGTTAGACTCTTGTAGATGTCATTACTGTAATATGCGATTTGTACTGTATTAAAATTTTATTAAAATGTACGTACAGTATTGGAAAAATCATGACTTTTTGTTGGAAAAGAAGATTTTTTATTTTTTTTTTTGAAAAATGTATTAATATGCTTTCCTAAACACTCCCCCGGGCTGTCAATGGTTGGAAAAACAGATGGTCCCGCCCCAAACTCACACCATTGGCTGACCCAGTGTTGCTGTTTCTAGCTGGTTTGGATGCTAAACCTGGAAGTAAACCTGGAACGGCTTACTTTATAATTGAATTAGCACAAGAAGCTTGTATAGAACAAAGTATTTCCGGATCTAAAAAATTTTTAACTTTTACATGCAAAATATTATTTCTTTCTTACGGTTATATGACTTGAGACATTCTTGACTGGTCTAGTGGCATTCAATCTTATTAGTATAGCATAGAGATCCAAAAAGGCCTGTTTCAAATCGCACACAGATAGTTTTATAGTATGCTTTTGTCATATTTTCTGCTGTAAAAATAGTCTTAAAAATAGCACCAAAATCAATGCACAGTGCTTTTGAATCCCACATTCAGTTCTAGAAGCATCAGCTGGGGAAAAGGGTCTGGAAGGAATAAGACTGGAACGGTACATGATCTTCCTTCCTACTGCACATTTAAAAGCTCCACGCTGGGACCAACAAGTCTTTAAACTCTCTCGTAATGACAAGACTGTAGGGAAATGCGTTTTAAAGCCTGCTGAATATGATGCTGTGCAATTATCTCATGCATTTCTTTTAATTAGGGCTGAACAACCTCATGCTGGATGCTCGGTCTATGTTTAGTGTTCCTCTTGTGGAATTTAAAAGTGGAAACCTTTCGTAAACTCCTGTCTGGCTGGATGTTTACAGGAGATCAGTACTGTGGTGGGAGATTAATGAAGCCATCAGGAACCTTCAAGACCCCCAACTGGCCAGAGAAAGACTATCCTGCTGGAGTCACGTGTTCTTGGCATATAGTAGCACCGAAGAACCAGGTGGAATCATATTACAATTTCAATTGTTTTTAGTGAATTATTATTATTAACTTGTCTACATAAAGGAATGATACCTCAAAATGTCCTGAGCAATTATTTTTCAAAGCTTGTAGACTTACAATTTTCACCTGGAGTACTAGACTAGTCCCTAGTCCCAGCTTTGCAAGTACCGTTGATTTAAAGGGGTCACATGATGCTATTTTAAAGATCATTATTTTGCTTGAAATCGCATCACATGACCCCTTTAAAGTGTGATGTGATCATTATTGCAGATATTGCTTCTGTGTGATTTGCATATAGCTAAAATACTTGTTCTTTTTTTACAGATTATAGAGGTGAAATTTGAGAAGTTTGATGTGGAGAGGGACAACTACTGCCGTTACGATTACGTAGCAATTTTTAATGGTGGAGAAATCAATGATGCTAAAAGAATTGGGAAATACTGTGGTGACAGCCCACCAGCGTATGTATCATATATGTTATATCCATCATATTAATTCAGTCCTTTGCTCTATATTCAATATATAAGCATGTAGCTGTTAGCAGTACTACTTTATTTACATTCTGTGTATCTCTTTGCTTTAGACCCGTGTTCTCAGAAGGGAATCAGCTCTTCATTCAGTTCCTCTCAGATCTCAGTTTAACAGCAGATGGCTTTATTGGTCATTACAAATTTAGACCCAAGAAATTTCCCTCCACAACCGTTCCACCGACCACGACAGCACCACCCACCACCAGACCTATACGTAAGAACACCCACAAAACCTGCTGCTGAGGGCAATTCTCCCTAATCACACTGTATGTAGTTGGTGAGTTTAATGTTAGCCTACATTACAGGGGTTGCCTTGCCTATTGAAAACGCCAACTTCAACATCCCCAACTTGAATTTAAATGCTACCATGTTCAATGTCCTGGGAAATCTGTTTTATTTATATTTTTCCTTCAAATTCTGTTTTATTTTTTCCCATATTCTATTTTTTTCTGGATTCCTTTTTTTTCTGTTTGAATTTTTATAAATTCTGTTTTAATGGTTAAATTAAATTTTAGCAATTAAAAAGCTTGTCTGGTTAATTGAAATAATGGAACTTACAATATAATTTAACAACAATGTTTTAAAAGCTTAACAAACATAACATTTTTATAAATTAAATGTGTTGTAAAATGTAATATTTTTCCCCAAATCTGAATCTTTTTCCCTAAATTCTGTTTTGTTTCATTTTAATGGTTTATTTCAAATTTAATAATGAAAAAGCATGTCTAATCAATTAATTTCATAAAAGTTAACTTTACATAACTTTAACTATTTATTTATTTTTACCATAATTAGGTTTTATTGTCAAACCACCCTATTTAAATGACTTAAAAGGCTGGAATAATGATGCTGAAAATAAGAATAAATTACAATTTGAAATATATTGAAATAGAAAACTGTTTTCATTATACAAATTTATGTCCTCATTTGTCACAAAAACGCGCACACACACACACACACAAGTGCAAAGTGAGGTGGGACCTTGTGGGTGGGGGGCAACAGAGTAAGTGGAAACAAGCACAGATTGTTCACATTTTGTCTGTAATCTAAGTGTGTGTTTTTATGGCTCTTTTTTTTTAGCATGCTATCTTTGGCCTGCTGGTTTGTGTCAGTGTGTTTCAAAAGATACCTTGAGCATTTTTTGCCATCAGCACAGTGGATTTGTGTGTGGGATACAGTGCTCTAGTGTAAATAGACTGCAGTGGACTGTGGGTAAACGGTTGGTAAATGGGAGTGTTGATTCAGTCGAGCTCTTTGGCCGCAGTCGCTGCCCCTGGAACAGGTCTGCAATTTTCATGTCCAGCAGCGAGCAGATATTTCATTCTGATTTCTGCTGTTTACTTGGATTTGCATACAGGGAAAACATGTGGTCAGCGGAGAGCAGAGTCACATTGAGAAACAAGATCTGAATGTGAACGAAGGTGGAAAGTTACAAGCACATCCTGTCAAATTTGTATAATCACACACTTTATGTACCAACAAATGAATAAACGCAAGTTTAGGATGTCAGATTGAAAACACATGTAGAGTACACATTAGCCATATTTAACATTTCCCAAATTTACCATTTCATGTATTTATTTCATTTCCCCAAATTTACAAAATTTCCCAATCATTTAGTTTGATTCTGCTGCTTCTACTTCTTGGTCTATCAGAAGGAGTTTAGTATGGAAGTCCATTTCCACCACTGAATAAAAAATAAAACAAGGTAATTGCGACTTTTTATCTCACAATTCTGACGTTTTTTTCCTCACAATTCTGACTTTTTCTCTCGCAATTCTGACTTTTTCTCTCGCAATTCTGACTTTTTTATAAACTTGCAATTGTGAGTTATAAAGTCAGAATTGCATGATAGAAACTCACAATTCTGAGAAGTAAAGTCAGAATTCCGAGATTTAAACTCGCAATGATGAGAAAAAAGTCAAAATTAGGAGAAAAAAGTCAGAATTGTGGGATATAAACTAACAATTTGCGATAGCGATATTATATCTTGCATTTCTGACTTTATAACTCACAATTCCAAGTTTATATCACATAGTTCTAAGAAAAAAAGTCAGCATTGCAAGGTGTAAATTCGCAAAAAACGTCAGAATCGCGCATTTATATCACGAAATTCGGACTTTATAACTCGCAATTGCAAGTTTAAATCTCGCAATTCAGAGAAAAAAAGTCAGAATTGCGAGTTTATACCACGCAATTCTGAGAAAGAATGAGGTAAAAAGTTGCAATTACCTTGTTTTATTTTTTTTTATTCACTGGCGGAAACAGGCTTCCATAGTTTAGTTTATTTGAAGTAAAAAGTACTGAAATTAAGAAAATCTCCCTAATAAAGACAAAAATGTTGTCAAAGCCCAAATTTTGATATAGATCTGTGTAATTAAAGTGATTGAAATTAGTCTCTAAAGCTGTTTTTTTTTTGACCCATTAGTGATCACTGGAACGGTCATCACCGCTGTAACGAGGGGAGGTAGCATGTACGCCACCATCTCCATAACTAATGTCTACAAGGAAGGTAACCTTGCTATCCAGCAGGCTGGCAAAACCATGAGCACAAAGATTGTCGTCCTTTGCAAGAAGTGCCCCTACATCAGACGGGGTAAGTGCCTTCCTCAGCTTTAGTAAATGATAACACTAACATGCTGGACAGTTTCATCTGCCTCAGAGAGCTACTGAAGCGCATCATTGTAACCTCTCATACTGAATACGTAATTGTGTTCCTGTTAGTAATGCTTGTTTGTTTGTCAGTGTGTAAAAATAAGGAAATATTTCAAGTTATTTTCCACTTCGTTTCTGAGAACAGCATCTGTAGCATGCTTGCACACAAATGTTTGCTAAACAAAAGGTTGCCTTGCTGTATTTTGGCTATGAAAAAACATACAGACTCTTCCCAATTCAAGCAGGTAGTTGCTCTTAAAGGTGCATTCAGTAGTATGGTGTTAATTTAACACTTTCCCCGCAATTGATGGAATTTTCATGCTTCCCATGTTTTTATTTTATACGGTAGGGGGCGCTATTACACATGATCTGAAAGGGTACAAAATCTCCGGATCAAAACACAGATGAAGAAGAAGAAGAAACACTTTATAGCATATGTAAGCAGATGCATATGTAAAATAACGTGATTATCAAACATTAAACAAAACTAAATACTAAATAAATACTAAATAAAATCTAAATATCAACCCAGGAAGTGGTGTAAGACTGGAAGCTTTGGAGGTGTTGATGGAAACTATCTACTAATGTTCTGATCATTGTTCTGAATCTTATCCGGATGTAGTATTTGACAAAAAAAAACGCAATTTTCTCTGCTTTTTTTGTT
>NW_015625600.1:93416-100155 GCF_001515625.1 Sinocyclocheilus rhinocerous | reverse complement strand
GAAAGAAAGAGTTAAAAAGTTGTACACAATAAGAAACACAATGCATTTTGGTAATCAGTTGTGCTCCATCTATTATAGCAAATTTTCACTTTTTGTTCCAAGTAAAAATAATAGCATGTAAGTTTGGAACAACATGAGAGTGAGTAAATAATGGCAAAATGTTCATTTTTGGGTCAACAGTTCCATTAAATTTGTTCCATTAGGTTAGTGGTGCATTAAGCAGCCCATTAAATTTTGCTTGGTAACAGTGAAGTTAGCAGCCAGACCCACTGTCAAAGTGTGTTTTTATGACAAAATCTCACTGTCATATGTTTATATGGTATATAAACATATGGAGTGCATAGTGCGACTGAGGCCCCAGAGAAAAGCTGATTCAAAGCCCTTCCTGAATGTCTCTGCCGTTCCGTCACTGCATTCAGGTTTTTTCTGTGTGGTGTCACTAGGTTTGAACTACATCTTCATGGGCCAGGCAGATGAAGAGGGACGTGGAATGATCGCCCCCCATCATTTCATAATGGCTTTCAAGGCCAAGAACCAGAGGGTCTTCAACATGCTGAAGAACAAACGCTGCTGAGTTCTTACAGACAATCTTTGGTCTCAAAATCCACACATGGATGTGTGATGTCTTCATATTTGCCCTGCATGTCCCAACTTCCTTCATCGCCCTCTCCAAAGGAGGCCGAGGACTGTTGAAGCACATGGCACACGCCTGGTTGGGCTCTCTTGGTTCCTACTTCTCTTCTGACTGTTGTGATGAGCATCAAAATGGCAGCAAGAGCAAAGGTAGTAAGACATGACAGGCGAAGAAAGCTAGAATGTAAAGATCAAGATGATAGTGTTTTGGCACCATTTACAAGATATTTCTAGATTTATGATCAATTAGAAAAGTTAGAGAAGCTTTGTTGCTGATGTCTAAAAGGCAATAAACTAGTAGCACACCTTTGAAATCATACTGGATATGTTACATTTTGTCTATAAAATATTTTCATAGAAATGGATTACTAGTGGTGAGTGTTAAGTTATAAATTATTTGTTTTATGAAAGAAAAATAAAAGTTCATTATCAGTTAAGTCTTCATGTTTTATCTGGTATTTGTATTTTTGTAAATGTATTGCATTTTTTTTTTTCCAGAATCAAATTTCAGCTGATTTCAATGAAGATTTAAAGGAAGTCTTTGGAGTTCAAAATATTCAGGTAGTTCACATGATCATGTCAGGACATCTGTTTCTAAAATTGCCTAGGGCTCAGAGTGCTTGACTGTGAAGGGCACTATTAACATTTAACTCCTTAGTAAACTCGTAAAAGGTCCATATTCTACAATCATTTTCAGGTTTAAGTTTTAAGTGTTTCTTTTCAGCATCAAAAAACCACAAAAAATCCTATGAGATATTCTTCAACCCTGCTCCTGGTTTCAGTGGGTCTGTCCTGCAGAGTTTAGGTCCAATCCTAATCAAACACACATAAACCAGTCGATCGAAGTCTTCATGATCACTTGACATGATCAAAATTACAAACAGATTAGTAAAAAACGTTGCAGGACAGTTGGTCTTCAGGAGCAGGGTTGAAGACTGTTGCTTTACAATACATTAAATGCGAATTAGTCTTAAAATACATATTCAAATACTGCACGTTACTAAGAACTTATGCAAGTTCAATATAAAACATTTAGTCATAAATGTTATTTATTTGAAAAGGATGACACTTTTAGAAAGCAAGTAGGATGCAAGAATATTACATAAGTTATGGTTCTGCAGGCTTTGGTGTAGAATAAAGTGATCCACAGCACTAAGTTGATGTATTTCCTCAGCGACCAGCACGGATCAGCTCTAGGCATGACGAAGTGGACATCGTTCTCTTTTTGAAGACCAAACAATGTAGCTTCGCTTTCACAACGAAGCACACAGCGTCTTCAGGACATGGCGGCAGCGGCAACAATACTACAGTGAGAATAAAAGTTACGCCTTCTTTCTTTGCGTGAACATTTGGGCGGCGTTATGCAAATCTTCCCACATAGTGACGTAGGTATGTGGGGGCGTGTTCGAACGAGCCGTTTTAGGTAGGTGTGGCTAACTCTTAACTTTTATAAAGAATATCTCTTTGGATTTGAGACTTTAGTCTTTGCAACTTTATAGATCTTCTTTATGCACCAAGAGCTTGTAACACTCTAAAGAGAAAGGAAAAAATGAAATCGCATCATATGACCCCTTTAATAATTACTATTCCAGTAGAGTCCCAGGACTTTTTCGTCTTCCAAAGAAAAAGAAGAGCGTTGCTGAGCATGCTGGGTCACTTTTACTAAATGCACATGGCTTAGCTTCTGGGGTAAAACATGGCATATTTAGAAGTGCGGAAGCCCAAAATGTCCCTCATTTCATTGCGGAACTTGGAGAGGTCTTGCCGCAGATCATTGAGGTTCTCTACCGTGGCCTGGTCCGTGCTCTGCATCTTCTGCCTTGTGGAGGTCAGGTAACGGTGAACAAGACAGCACATAATCTTCTGGTAGTTCTCATCTCTTTTCTGCTTTAGGTTCCTCCATTCCTGGAAGCAAAGAGTTAGAGGGTCACTGGCAAGTTGACTGTAAGGCATAATATGTCTAGAGCTCACCTCTCTTTCACTAACAGTGCTGAAGTTAACGTTTTTTCCCACCAAAATGGTAATGTGGTACCGGACGCAGTTCTCGGCCAATGCTCAGGAAAACCTATTGCAAAGTGGCCCCATTTTTTCCACAGAATTGAAAAATGAACCGTAACATAGCAAGTTATGTTGCTACGCGTTGATTATGCTACTATGCAAACAGCCCAAAAATAACCACTAGTCCTGCTCCTTGAGGGCCAACTTCCTGCAGAGTTTAGCTCCACCTGCATGGAAGTTTTGAGCACTCCTCAAGACCTTGACTACCTGGTTCAGTTGTTTTTAAATTACAGTTGAAGTTAAAGCCTTCCGGGAGCAGGATTGGCTACCCTGGTGTATGCAGTTCTGTGTTATGTTGTTCATAGTACTGAGAGTGAATCTTGCGTAGCGACAGTACTCATAAACCAGGGGTGTCCAATCCTGTTCCTGGAGAGCCATTGTCCTGCAGAGTTCAGCTCCAACCCCAATTAAACACAACTGAACCAGCTAATGAAGGTCTAACCAGGAATACTAAAAAACTTCCTGGCAGGTGTGCTGAGGCAAGTTGGAGCTAAACTCTGCAGGACAGTGGCCCTCCAGGACTGAGTTTGGACACCCCTGTCATAAACCAAACTAGGGGTGTCCCATCCTGCTCCGAGAGGGCCAATTTCCTGCAGAGTTTAACTCCAACACATCTACCTGTAGGTTTCTAGTAATCCTGAAGATCTTGACTAGATGATTCAGGTGTGTTTAATTGGGATTGGAGCTAAACTCTGCAAGAAGGTGTCCCTCCTGGAACAGGATTGGACACCCCTGTCATAAACTCTGTGCTCGGTGTTGTTCCTGCTCAAGATAGATTGAAACTGAACATGCAAAATGTACTGTCTTTATTTTGCACATGGACAGACAAATGTATGGACACTCTTTGTTTCTCCAGAGCAGTTTCATCCTCTCGCTCTCGTAGACAACAAAAAAAACCCTAGTAATGCACCTGCTCTGGCACCATGCTGAAGGATAGGATGTCTTTAGGAGCAAGAGTTTGTACTTGATTGTCAAATAGATCAATTATCCATATACCACTAAATGCAAACTATGGATATACAGTGCATTAGGTAGATTTTCCCAGATCTAAGTTCAAATACATCTTACATACCTTGAGGCTATTCTGTCTCTTGACCTTGCCTGTGGAAGTGTGTGAACAGATCCATTTGCTCAGGCTGATGACCAGGTAGCACACGGTCTTGGGTGAGGGGAGGATGTTGAAAGGTGGAGGCAGTGTGCACTTATCATCAAAGTAGCTGAGCCACAGCTTGGCCCGGGCAAACTTCCACTCCTTATCTTCATGGTTCTAGAATCAAATGAAATCATCAAGGTACAACAATGATGCCTTTGCTACCTGTTGCTAGCTGCCTGATACATGTTTCCACATGTACAAGTAACTACATGTATATGTACTTATACATGTCTTCTTGATATAAAGAGTAATATATCTGAAGATTGCTATCCATTAGTATATCCATTTATCTCAGTCGTGAGTGACTGGTCACATGGCATTTGATGGCTCAAGTGCTTTTGTCCAGAACTGAGTGTCCATAAGCGAAGATGGCTTCCAGTGTGCCAGCTGATCAAAGGTTGTTGAGATAAACGGGAATGCTAATGGATAGACCTCCTCAAAACAACCAATTAGACCACATTAACCTCTCTGCTGCCCCCATCAGGTTTGGAGAACCCATAGTGTTTATGTGATGTTAACACTGGTAAATGAATATGTAGAACTTTAGTTTATTAATTCTACTTGTCAGAAACACACAATTATGGTATCATCATGTATCATGTTGAGAAAGCACCAATAGTTTTTGGAATCAAATCATCTCAAGGGTCACTCACAGCAATCTGTCTGAAGCTCTTATGCAGCATGGCCACCAGGAGTTTAGTGAGAACAATGACCACAACAATGTTGTAGGTACCGACGATAAGAGCACCAACAAACGACCGCAGCTCCTCTGTGTAGCTGATCCTTGTAACAAACAGAGTCACATGTGCCAGGGAAAAAATGTACCAGAAGAGGGCGAAACATGTCCCCATAAACCTGGAGAAAGTTGAAGATAAATGATTAAGGGAAAATATTTTATTAAAACAGACCTCTCATATTTTTTTCATGGTCAACATGGAACCTTGCATCTTTAGAACAATGATTTATGGCCCTGTCCCAAATCGCACCGTAAACCATCACGGTCTTCCTCTGAGTCCACACTTTCATGACGAAATGCTGCTTTGACTGCCGGGTAGAAGTCTGCTGCGGAGCTCACCTCGATGCGGGCTCGGCAGAAGTGCACATCCAGGACGCGCAGCAGTCGCAAAGGGGGCACTCGCGAGCACCCTTCTGAAAGCTAAAATGACAAATGGGACACCCTACGGTCTCATTGACTTTATGGACACGCGCATGGTGTGGCCATTGCAAGTCCGCAAGACCGCAAGTGCACATGAAGTGAGCCATTTAGGACAGGGCCTGTGTCACAGAAACCTAAAAACTGCTTTGTCTGTCAAATACTTTTGGAATGAGTCATATCATGAGGAAGAACTCAGAACTCAAAACTTCCTCCCTAATCCAAGAAGAGCATTTATTGAAACTAAGATGCCAAAACTAATTTTGAAAGAAGAATGCATGATATGACCCCTTTAACTTTTATTTTTGCACCTTTTAGGAAGACAACATGAGTCTTAGAGTAAAAAAACAACAACCTGACTTATATTCTCTGATTAGTGTAAATGAGATGAAATACAAAGTACGTGTGAAAGGTGTCGTTGCTCTGCTCTTGACAGAAGATGCCCGTGCAGTTCTTGGCTATATTTTCGGAACTGGAGAGGTCCTTGTCTTTTCCATACAGTTGTGTCAGGCCAATGGTGAAAGAGATGAGTACGAGCAGGAATAAGCCAAGAAACTTCCCAAACTCTTGTAGCATCTGGCCCATAGAGATCTGCAATGACAAATACACCAGCCCTTCCAAATCAAAGCCTGAGCAGCCCAGACTGAGTTACATATGGAGATACCATAGGGATCTGTAGAAAGGATCCTAACAAGAAATACTCCAAGTTAAATACAACTTAAGATCCACTGTCATCATGCTGCATTCTGTTGATTACCACAGAAAATCATTTTGACTCATTCCTGATTGGAGAAGAGACAGAGAAAAAAGCTGCCAGCACTGAAATTAGTTTTCAAGTGTTGGCTCATCTTATTGGAGCAGGCATTACAGCAAAAAGTAATATACTACTGTAATATTATTACTTTTGTAATGCGTTACTCCCAACACTGATCATAGACTGTATGTGTGCGTGTGTGTGTGTGTGTGTTTGTGTGTGTGTGTGTTTCTGTTTGCGCACAGCTTTCCCTGTCAAACAAATAAAAAATCTAAATATCAGGTCGGGTTGGGAAATGTTGAGACTCTGTCGAGTTCCGATGCTTTTCTCCCATCCGCGTCTCCGTGCAGTACAGCAGTGTAGCACACATTGATCAACTGCACATCACATACAGAGATCGGCAGAAGTGAAGCCCTCCCTCCCTTTCCAGTTGTGTTTGTCTTGGGGTGGAGGTGAGTGGTGATGAACAAAAGACTAAGCTACCTGTGCCTCGAATTTACAGCTAATTATCCAAAAGACAAAAGGCAAATATAGTTAATTTGTCTTACCAACATCCATGACTCAGCTACCATGTAAGTTGGCTAAATAGCTAAGGTAATAGGAAGTCTAGTAGGTTAGACCAGTGCGCGTTCTTTCACTGCATGATTCAGTTTATTAAAATGCATTTAGAATGATCACAAAATTCAAGATATGGCGGCAGAAATGTATATATTTATATAATTTAATATAGTTAATCAGTATCATGCGAAGACTGACATTTTTTCCACAAAAAAGCAGCATGATTACAAATGTGATATTTATTTTATACAGCAGTTCAATAAACAAGAATTTAATATTACGACACTTACGTTTTAGACACAATATTGACTGTTTTTGCTCTATTTCGCCAACAAATATAATTCCAACTTGCGTTTCTGAGCAACATGATGCTGTTTTGCTCCTGAATGAATCAACCGTTTAAATGATCATTGATCGATGATCATCAAAT
>NW_015625600.1:90466-93305 GCF_001515625.1 Sinocyclocheilus rhinocerous | reverse complement strand
ACATGCAGCTTCTGTGTTTCCTCTGCATTGCAAAGGTTAATTTTGTCAATACTGATTTTATTTGCTTGGTAACAGCCCAAATGACTTATTATTCTAATTGACTGATTCAATTTAAGAATTTCACTAAAAATATGATGCACACTTTAAGAAAAAAAGGGCTTTATAAAAGTAAAAATGTAAACAATCAAAGGTAAACAATCAATTTAAACTTATTGGAAAATATTAATTTCTATCACTGCTGTGAACTGATTACCAAACAGAATATCAAAAACTTTAGGAGTCAGCTGTCCACGGCAGTCCTTAAGATATCAGCACAATAACACACTCAGCAAAATATTGTCTCATTATCATTATCGATAAAATCCCAGAAAATATTGAGATATATTTTTTTGTCAATATCGCACACCCCTAATATATTTAATGTTTTGTTTAGACATTTTTTTTAATAAATATAAGTGCCCTTTTTTCCACTTGAGCCCCTGCCCCTCAAAATGTCTGTGCACGTCCCTGTATTGGAGTCCATATAAAAACACACAGTAAATATAAAATTCCAATGAATAAATTACAAAAATTAAGATAAATCTGCAACAACCAAAATACTTTTTTTAAATTCATACATTTTTAAAAGTTAAAAAAAAATATTAGTATACTTAAATCTAATTAAATATGACTATTGCATGGCTTAAGAAAAAAATTAATATAGCACAAAACATATGGACCACTTTTATGATGTTTTTTTTTTAGCTTGTTTGTTTTTTTGGTCCTTTTTGGAGCGTCACAGACTATGGTTTTAAAGATTTCTTTGTTACAACATGAAGGTGAGTTTATAAAAAAAGTCATAACATTTTAACCTGGAATATTTCTTTATGGGTTGATAATAATGGGAATGGTTTCAAACATGAGAGAAAGGAAAACTTGAAATCGCATCATATGACCCCTTTAAGTAATAATTGCAATATTCTGAAACAAGTTTATTTTAAGTGTTGGATGTCATTTATAACTAATTATATATATCAGACAACAACTAGTCACTGATAAACACAGCTCAGGTAAATATCGGTTTGGCCTATTGGGGGGTAATGGCAGGGGAACATTTCCTGGTAACTACATTAAGCGACCCTTACCTACAGTACACACATACAGTAGACTAGCTTTTTTAATGTGCCTGCCTCTATCTGTGCTTAGATTCCACTGGCCTTTCCAGTGTGGGCTGAGGTAAGGGATGAGATGAATTCCTTGAGTCAAGTCTGACCAGTGAACCATAATGTTCTGTACTGTGTGTTTGCTCTGAAACATAGCCAGGATTTGGGGGATTTTTTTGCAACCCCATTAATTTAATTCATTTTCTTGTCACTCTCAACCCCCTATTAGGCATTTTCCACATCTAATATCTTTCCACCTTTTTTGAACCATGGTATTTGCAGTAACCATTTCAAACGTATGTCTCTGATATGAAGCCACTGGCTGGGATTCCACTGGCTAAAATAACTTATTTGAGTATTCTATTTGAAGCCTGATTGGAAATCTTATAATACTGTGTTATATAACAATCAGTTTCAGTCCACTAATCTGACTGCTTTAAGAGTGCTGATATTTTATATAACAGCACTGGAATGTTTCACTGTTTATAATGTTCATGAATCAGGTTATGTAAGTTTCATAATTAATAATAAAAATATTTAATGTTGATGTGATATCCAGACAATCTATTTAAAAACATAATTTTATATTATTACTGCATTTGAGTATTGTTTATTTCTGACTGACATCTTTGCAAATTTAAAAGTGCTGGCTAATGCTAAACATAAATTCAGTAAGACTTGTTATTCACGTCGGCACTAATGATGTTCAACTTCGCCAGTCGGATATAACTAAAAATAACATTAAAGAGGTGTGTGAACTTGCAACTACATTGTCAGACACTGTAATATGCTCTGGTCCCCTCCCTGGTTACCGAGGTGACAAGATACATAGCAGACTGTCATCACTCAATGGCTGGATGTCTAAGTGCCCGCAGAATAACAGGTTTCATAGACAAATGGACGAGTTTTTGGGCCAGACCTGACCTGTTGAAAAGAGATGGTCTTTATCTCTCCAGGGGTGGTGCCGCTCTTCTCTCTAGAAATATGGCACAGTCTTAGAGTTTGTACTTGACTAACTGGGGCCCAGGTCAGGAAGAAGACAGACTGGCTAAACCGACCATCTGCTAGCCGGCTCATGTCACTGAGTTAATTCTCAGGACATAGAGACTCTTTCACCTAGATATCACACTATAGAGACTGTGTCTGTTCCCCAAACTAGCAAATACAAAAAACATCCAAACCAATTTAAGGATAACAATTTAATTGATATTCAACAACAGCAACAACAAAAAGATATACTACAGATAAACAAATAATAAAGCTTGGCTTAATGCATATTAGATCCCTTTCTACGAAAAAGCTTTTTGTAAATGATATGATCTCAGGTCATAACCTAGATGTGCTCTTGACAGAAACCTGGCTAAAACCAGATGATTACATTGTTTTAAATGAGTCTACCCCCCAAGATTACTGTTATAAACAAAACATGAGCCGCGTTCAAAAGGTTAAAGGGGAGGTGTTACTACATTTTATAGTAGTATTTTCAGTAATGGTGCTTTATATAACATTATATAGAAAAATAAGTGTTAATGATAAATCCCCTGTGATGTTTGTACTGGCTACTGTATACAGGCCACTAGGGCACCATACAGACTTTATTAAAGAATTTGCTGATTTTCTATCTAAGTTAGTGCTGGCTGCAGATAAAATCTTAATTGTTGGTGATTTCAATATCCATGTTGATAATGAAAAAGATG
>NW_015625600.1:75762-90103 GCF_001515625.1 Sinocyclocheilus rhinocerous | reverse complement strand
TCAGGACCTACTCATTGTCGAAATCATACTTTAGAGTTAATACTGTCACATGGAATTGATGTTAATGGCGTTGAAATTCTGCAGCAGAGTGATGATATCTCGGATCATTATCTAGTCTTGTGTATACTCCATATAGCTAAAGCTGCAAACTCAACTCCTTGTTACAAATGTGGTAGAAACATCACTTCTACAACAAAAGACTACTTTGTAAATAATCTTCCTGGCTTGTCTCAATTTCTCAGCAAATCCAATAGCTCAGAAAAACTTGATGTTGTAACAGAAACTATTGACTCTCTATTTTCTAGCACTTTAGATACGGTTGCTCCTTTACGCTTAAAGAAGATTAAGGAAAACAGTCAGACACTGTGGTATAACGAGCACACTTGTACCCCAAAAGAGAGCAGCCCGGAAAATGGAGCACAGCTGGAAGAAAACAAAACTAGAGGTAGCCTATTTCGTATTGCATGGAGGGAAAGTACTTCTTCTTATAGAAAAGCTCTAAAAACTGCTAGATCTGCTTACTTTACGTCTTTTTTAGAAGAAAACAAACACAATCCCATGCATTTATTCAATACAGTGGATAAATTAACAAAAAATAAAGCATCAACAGGCGTAGACATTTCCCAACAGCACAGCAGTAATGACTTTATGAACTTCTTTACTTCTAAGATCGATACTATTAGAGATAAAATTCTAACCATGCAGCCATAAGCTACAGTATCGCATGAGACAGTGCACTATAGATTCCCTGAGGAACAATTCCACTCATTCTCTGCTATAGGAGAGGAAGAATAGTATAAACTTGTCAAATCATCGAGATATCATCAGGAAACATGGGGTTAGCTTTCACTGTTATGCTGATGATACTCAGCTCTATATTTCTTTGCGGCCCGACAAAACATACCAATTCGCAAAACTAACAGAATGCATAGCTGATATAAAAAAACTGGATGACTAGTAATTTCCTACTGCTAAATTCTGAAAAAAAAACAAAAAACAAACAGGTGTTAATTATCGAACCAAAAACCTCATGTAATAATCTAGAACACTGTCTAACACTTGAAGGCGGTGCTGTCAATTTTTCGTCATCAGTTAGGAACCTAGGTGTATTTGATAGCAATCTTTCCTTTCAAAGTCATGTTTCTAGCATTTGTAAAAACGCATTTTTTTCAGCTTAAACATATATCTAAATTATGACCTTTGCTCTCAGTGTCAAATGCAGAAATATTAATTAATGCATTCATGACTTCAATGTTAGATTATTGTAATGCTTTATTGGGTGGTTTCTCTGCGCTCGTATTAAACAAACTCTAGCTGGTCCAAAATGCAGCAGCTAGAGTTCTTACTAGAACCAGGATGTATGACCATATTAGCCCAGTTCTGTCAACACTGCACTGGCTCCCTATTAAACATTGTATACATTTTAAAATATTGCTAATTACTTATAACTGGATGATGACATCACTGAATCATCAATGAACTGACTTTATCTGAAAAATGTACTGTTTGTTATTGTCCTCTTGTATTATTGACAAACTATTTTTCTGTTTGACACTGTAAAGCTGCTTTGACACAATCTGTATTGTATAAAGCGCTATATAAATAAAGGTGACTTGACTATATTTATCTACACTACTCACCTAGGCAACATTTATTTTACAAAAACAAAGCAATATTGTGAAATATTATTACAATTTAAAATATCTGTTTTCTATTTTAATATACATACAAATTATATTTATTCCTGTGATGGCAAAGCTTGAATTTTCATAGCTATTACTCCAGTCTTCAGTGTCACATGATCCTTCAGAAATTATTCTAATATGATTTGCTGCTATGATTTGTGGAAACTATAATACATTCAAGAGAACAGCATTTTTTTTTTGGTAACAATGTAAAAGTCTCTTTTGATTAGTTTAATGATCATTGCTGAATAAAAAGTATTCATTACTTTAAAAAAAAAAAAAAGTATCTTATGGACCCCAAATATTTAAACTGTAGCATACAGTATGTGATCAACTGCAATAGGTAGTATCAGCACAGAAAATGGGAAAAACCCACACTTTCCATCTGAGCCTGCTAATGACTCCTTTATGTCCAAGCAAGCAAGACAGGGTTGGGCAAGACACCAGCCCATCACATATTGCACAGCAGGCATGTAAATGATCAGGGCTTCTCATCCTGACAAAGTCACACTAATTCAGACAGTTACTGTAGTTATACAAACACCATATTACTCCTTGAATTAAAATGTAAGCATTCAGTTTGACATATCAACTCTTGCCCTCACAAAGAAAAAAATATGTCCTCAGACATTTATCCAGATGTGAGTCAGTGTTTTCCACTTGCTATCTTTACTGGACAGTCTAATCCAAACAATGAAGCAGGAGGGAGGAAACGTCTGACTATTTGTTCCTCTGGCTTCCCAGTAAAAAGTCTGCTGTGTTCCTTGTCATTCTTGTATCTGCACATGTTTGTGTGTTAGGAGCAAAAGAGAAAGCATTCAAGCATGTGGGTCGTTACACGCATTTACATAAAACCAATAATACAAGGCACTTTCCTCTAAATAACTTGAGTGGGGTGTGTGTTCATGAGTCAATCCATTACAGCTAAGTGCATGTGTGTGTGTGTGTGCATATGCATCATTCCGACCACACTTGTTGAGAGAATTACTTTTCCATTCAGCAGCACCAGACACTGATGTCAGTCTAAGAGCATGTGCAGGAAAGCAGAGAGCTCCTCACACATATGCTCAGGACTGACAAATACTGGAGAAGAGCATTGCTGTATTATGCAACCTCTCTGAAACTACTGCAGAAAGATTCCTGCTAAAGACAGAGAGCTGCCGAAGTCGGTTACACAGGATGAATCTCACAAAATTATTTAGATATCATCCTGTAGCTCGACTAGAAGTGCATGGCGTTAGCATTGCCAAAGTCAAGGGTTCAAACAAGGCAGAGCTATACTGAACATTTGAACCATCAGACGCACGCTTTGACAGCTTATCTTTCATTGTTCTTCAAGATAAAATAAAATGTTACTTTAACAAGTGTCTAGGCCTAAGGGCTAATTAATAGAATTATCAAAGGCCAATCCAAGACGTGCTACAGGTCACCCACCACAGTGGCTGGAGGGAAAATTAGGGTTCTTTATTGGCATCTATGCTTCCACGAAGACATCCACAGGACCTTTCCATTGTACAAAAGTTTCTTTATAGTGATCTAAAGTTTCTTTAGATCATATAAATGTTGTTCACACTGAGGTTCTTTTAAGAACTGATCAATGAAAGGTTCTTTGGGGAACCCAAATGGCATCACTGCAAAAAAAAAACAAAAAAAAAAACTACTACTCTAAACTACGAGTCTACTAAGAAGAAAGTACCTGCATTTGGCAGGTGGTGAATGTTACTTCATGAGATTCACCCCCACACTATAAATGGGACATTTCCAGCAATAAATCCCTATTAATGAGAAATTAAACCCCATGACAAAGATCCAAGAACTGATCCAAAAACAGAGAATTGGAAAAGAAAAACAGCTGAGAGAAATGAAAACAGACATTTGCAGCACTGATGAGATATACAGTAAATGAGAGAACTCTCTGGCATTCAGTGTTATCGGTACGACCGCTGGGCATTACGTAACAGAAGAAAAAGCTTCAGTGCAAACACTCCATTGGTTGTGGCAGTGAATGGATAAGAACTGCAAACAAAGGATGTTGTGATTACCTGTAAAGGCCCCAAGATGGAGCTAGTGGTGTACATGGAGAAGAGGCGGAGATAGCTCAGAACATTGGCGAACGCAAAAAGGCCTTCAGCAACCAAGAGGGGATGAAATGCATCCCAGTTTTTCCTTGCCTCTTCCCCAACGTTTTTAAACTGAAGCAGAAAACAAAGGAAATGCTTAATTATGTAATTTCTACATACATACGTGAACAAGAATTTTCATTCTTGAGTAAACTAGTCCTTTAAAATGAATTGGAAAAGTGCTCAGAATGAAATTCTGGACAGGGATTATACCTTGCTGTGAGCCACCACTTTTAGGGCAAAATTAGCCAAATAAAGCGAGTTCATGACAAAACTCATCTGGTTCCGTGACTCTTCCAGGAAGTCCTCCAATCCTTCATACCACAGACGCTTCACATCAGACCACACCATGCCTATGGAGAGAGGAATTTGCCATCAGCACAAATGAATTCCTTACTGCAGGCAGTTTTCAGTCACCTGTCAGAGGGAAATTTACTCAAAGAAACCATGCCTGTCAGAAACGATTTATGGATGTTATTTCCATTCATTTTAAGTAGCAAAAAAAAAAAAAAAGTAGTAAGTGGAATTTACAGTAGATGCTATACTAAGTGCAAATAGTGGCAGATACCATTTGCACTTACATATATAGTAGTACATAATAAAACTTCATGAAATAATAATAGTATATTCAATGTACTGTATATGATTATATTTATTAAAATATTAAATAGATGTTGCATTATTGGGACCTTACTTGTCCCTATCCCTAATTTAAGCCCACACCTAACCCTAACAATATTGAACCTGCTGATCAGTATAGGTGTCCCTGACGGTCCAGGAATGGTGCCATGGTTTTGAGTGTGGTAATAATATGACTGTCACTGTCAATATGTCAGCCCCATATGAACAAAGCAAGGACACCACATCCAATTTCAATTATAGGCTTATTATATCTGACCTAATCACAGCCATGCTGATATCTCGTACTCGAGTGATAGTGCTCATTTATAGGCTACAACAGTCCGTTCTGGTTCTCAAATCTGATTGGTTGAGAACCGTGAAGCTCTGCTCTACCAACATATCTCTGGCCTGTTTGGTTTCCAGCTCACCTCAGCCAACAATCTTCAACAGCAAAGGAGAGATGTATTGTGTTGCTTGACTTTTGGCAATACATTAATTTTATTTGCATAATTTTTTTGTCTGTGTTCTGCTTTTGGGTCCAAAGCTGTGTTTGGTTACAACAACTGTTGTATAAATGAAATATCACTCTCGTACTCGAGCGATACCGGCTCTATATCAGCGGCTGTGATTGCCTGCGGCCTCGTGCCTCTGGCCTAATCACAGCCATGTTGATATAGAGCCGGTATCGCTCTCGTACTCGAGTGATATTAGATCAAAAGGGTGCTTCTACTAAATACTGAGCAAAGGGTCTGAATAGTTAGGACCATGTGATATTTCAGTTTTTCTTTTTTTAATAAATCTGCAAAAATGTCAACAATTCTGTGTTTTTCTGTCAATATGGGGTGCTGTGTGTACATTGAGGAAAAAAAATTAACTTAAATGATTTTAGCAAATGGCTGCAATATAACAAAGAGTGAAAAATTTAAGGGGGTCTGAATACTTTCCGTACCCACTGTATATTATTATTTTTTTTTTTGTACTGTATCAGAATGGTCCAAAATTTGGCAAAGGTTTTGGCACTTTCTATGTCAGTGGTTTTCAAACCAGTCCTGCAAGCACCCCTAGCACCTCACATTTTGTATGTCTCCCTATATCTGACACACCCATTTCAGGTCTTGCAGTCTCTGCTAATGAGCTGAGAGGGACACAGAAAATGTGCAGTGCTGGGGGTGCTCGCAGGACCGGTTTGAAAACCACTGTTCTATGTGAACACACACACACAGAGAAAGAAAGAAAAAGGTATTAATGGACATGATTTGAAAAGCTTAAATGGTCGCATTGGAAACAATTTGGTACTGTACCCAAACAAAATCTTACTGAAAGCTATTTTTTTTTAAATATACGCCTCCAATTTAGAACACAACCTGATTAGATATATGGCTTTGATTTTCTTGCAGTTTTAGAGAAACATGTTTTATAATAACATGTTTTATATAAAATTTTAAAATTGTATTTTTGTGCATTTTTCATAATAATAAACTTAAACAAACTACAACTTTTAAGTTTCACTTTTTAAACTTTTTTCCACATCTGCAATAATTTGTAGTGTCACGTGTCTTTAACAAGAGTAATAAATGGTAATAAATAGATCATAACTATTCCATAAATATAATTTAGTACAATAAAATCCCCTAAAATACAAAATATATATAACAAAAATGATCAAACTAAAATATAGTCCATTCATTTAATTGAACGAATGAATGAATGAGTAAATAAATACATAAAAAAATTTAAAAATATAATTTTTGCCCGCCATGTGAACAGCACCAGAGGGTTAAATGCACCTTAGGCACTCTGTTTCCACTTTTCAAATATTTTCTTATATTTTGTTTAAAGGGATAGTTCACCCAAAAATGACAATTCTGCCATTAATTATTCACCCTCATGTCGTTTCAAACCCGTAAGACCTTCGTTCATCTTCTGAACACAAATGAGGATATTTTCATAGCCACTGGAACTAGTGCTGAGAATGCTGCAGCACCTCCTGCCATCAACTGTTTTACTGCACTGGAATTTAAGATGACAGGGCTTGATGTTTTGTTTTTTTTCCCTATGTTTTTAATTTTCCACATTTGTTCATAAAATTACTCTAAATATTATTTGACTTTTGGATCAGAGAGCTTTTTGCCCATTGGATCAGAGCGCTGTCAATCACTGCCTAATTAGCCTATTTTAGCCTCTAAATTTGCTCAACACTATTGGTTCGAAGCGCTGTCAGTGCTTTTTAAAAAGCTCTTTTTACCATGCCAATAAAGCTACTTGAATCTCAATTTGCCAGCCGCTGATTGCGATACAGATTATTTTCAAACAGAAGGAAGATACACAACTTGACCACAGACCATCTCTGTTCATGTCAAACACTCAATTATATATTTTAAAATATCACCTTGGTCACATGAGCCAATATTTATTATGATGACTTTCGTGTGACTGATCATGCTGTAGCTAGTATGAGCAACAAAATACTTTTTCTCTGTCCAGCTTTGACTGCAGTAATAAAAACTGACACTTCAAATCAACATTTAAATGTCAACTTTTACTAAAAAGTAGTCTTTAATGCCTCAAAATATATCCTAATAATGAATAACCTAATACATTAATGTGCTTTATGTCTTACGTTCTCACATTCTTATGTTCTCTCTCAGCAAAGGTTTTTATGTATTTATATATAGGGATATAAACAAGCAAACAAGATTTCTCATGCATGCCCACCTAATAAAAAATTGTGGAACTAACGACCAGCGGCAGCTGAGGCGTAAGCCAGGGCTATAGCATTTACTATACAGTGATATAGTCTCTCTTTTGTAACCAGCAGCCTTGTAGAGCGGCTTCCAAAGCACACAAAGAGCTGCCCCCCGTTTGTCTGAAAGACTTAAGAGCGCTTAATGTACACCCTGAGTGCCCGAACAGGACACAATAACCTGAAACCCAGGTCGTCATCCACCACGGGGAGGGCTAACAGGGAAATCACCTGGGCTCTGAACGAAGTTGAGAGCACCTTAGGTATGTAACCGCTGCGCGGTCGAAGAACGACTTTACAGTCGTTGGGTCTAAACTCAAGATGGGAAGCGCTGACAGACACCGCTTGCAAGTCACCTACCCGTTTGACCGATGCTAGGGCCAAAAGCAGAGCGGTTTTGAGCAACATGACCCGTAAACCAGCTGTTTAAAGCGGCTCGAAGGGAGGGCCCCTGAAGGCCCGGAGGACTAAAGACAAGTCCCATGTCGGCACAGTCCTAGGGTGAGGAGGGTTCAATCTCCGAGCACCTCTGAGGAACTTAACGACCAAATCATTTCTGGCGATTGTCCGGCCAACCATGAGAGAATGATTTGCCGCGATGCAAGTCCACATAGACTTTGAGTGTGGAGGGGCTGCGGCCCCTATCCAACAACTCCTGAAGGAAGGTTAGCACGTGGGACAGGTCACAAGAATTCGGGTCCTAGCTTTATGCTGAACACCAGTCACTGAAGACTGACCACTTAAGGGCATAGAGACGTCTTGTAGACAGAGCTCTAGCCTCTAAAATCGTGTTAGTGATTGAGATGGTGACTTAGCCTGAGCTGGAGGCGTCCGTCGTGACTACCTTCCTCCTGGAGGTCGTTCCCAACTGTACGCCTGATAGAAACAGGCGAGGAGTTGTCCAAGGGGCCACAGCTTTGACGCAGCGATAGGTTACCCCTGACATAATAGCGGCCCATGCGCCAGGCGTGGGACGGGACAGAGCTTTGTAGCCGATACTAGAGAGGCCACATGTGTAGCAGGCCTAGGGGAATAACTGAGGAGGGGGCCTCCATGAGGCCAAGCATCCTCTGAAATACCCTGAGGGGACGTGCAGTCCCCAACTTGAACGCTGCCGTCTCTCGTTGGATGTTCAGGAAGCGTTCCAGCGTAATCAAGCCTGTATTTGCACTAAATCTATAACTGTTCCCAGAAAGGTCACACGCTGTCTGGGAGTCAAAAAACTCTTGGCTGAATTGATTTTCAACCCAAGATGCTCCAGATGGTTGAGCAAAAACGACCTGTGAGCATTAAGTTCCCGTTCTGATTCTGCCAGTCTGAGCACTAGCCAGTCGTCGAGGTAGTTCAGAATGCAGATTCCCATCTGTCTCAGAGGAGAAAGAGCCCATGCACTTTGTCAAAGTGCGGGGGCCAGGGACAGTACGAATGGAAGGACCGTGTACTGATAGGCCACTCCCTTGAATGCGAATCTCAAGAACGGTCTGTGACGGGGAGCTATATGGATATGAAAGTATGCATCTTTCAGATCCACAGACAGAAACCAGTCTAGTTTCCAAGGCACCCTATGCAAGCAGTGTTTGCTCTTCGGACCGGAGAACATGTGCTTCGTTGTCCTGCACCGAAGTCTGTGTAATGCCTTTGAAACAAGGTGGTCTGCGAGAAAACTGGAGAGTGTAACCTCGTATTATAGTGTTTAGAACCCAACTTGAAACATCCGGGATGGGTTCTCAGCCCGGAGCCAAATGGCAAGTGCTTCTATTTTACGAATGGTAGTTCGCCACCATGGGGCGGGTAACTGAATTTTGTGGTAATGAGGAGAGGAAAATTGCTCTTCTGGGTTTGCTATCACAGGGGTAGTTTGCTTGGGCGCGCGGCGAATTAGAAGGACGTGCCCAGCTTGAATAGAACTTCCATCACTCAGTGTTGAACGGAGGGATGGAGAGCGAGCGCGAGCTTTCTTTGAAGGAGTTCCGGCCTCAGCGAGAACTAATCCTTTCCTTTTCCTCTCAAAAATCCTTTGCTAGACTCAATGCTCTTACAGTGAGAGCAGCCATTCCCCGTGAGCGCAGCCTCAGCGTGGGCGTGGCCCAGGCATGTCTATATCTGAAGTTGTCAGTGACAGCATTCTCTTTCAATCTGCCTAAAAAGATCAAACCGCTTGTTAGATGAGGGGTGCTGATGATCCTCACGTGTAAACACATCGGCAGATCAAAGTGCTGCGCATTCTCTTTAGATCCGCCTAAAAAGATCCTCACGTAGGATCTCTGTCTCGAACAGACCCAAATAAACTATGGATTCACCACTGAACTATTGAACAGACATTCCAGAAGAATCAAGGTTCCCCCTTCTAACTGTTTGCAGTCATAAAACTGATCAATGGTTAACCGAGGTGCCCAATTGTCTTGATTAGTTCCTGTCCTGCTCCGCTTATCTCCTCAAGAGAGCCCTAAAGTAATGGTAGACTTAGTCCAATCAGGAGGAAGAGAGAACTTTTCCCTGTCTGGAATGACTTGAACTACAAAGGGATGATTGTCGCTTCGCTCACATCCATGGGAGGAACCCCAGAAAGGGATGATTTACAGGAACAAGCTCCAGGCCTGCAAAAACAACGGCTCTAAAGAACAGACATTCCAGAAGAATCAAGGTTCCCCCTTCTAACTGTTTGCAGTCATAAAACTGATCAATGGTTAACCGAGGTGCCCAATTGTCTTGATTAGTTCCTGTCCTGCTCCGCTTATCTCCTCAAGAGAGCCCTAAAGCAATGGTAGACTTAGTCCAATCAGGAGGAAGAGAGAACTTTTCCCTGTCTGGAATGACTTGAACTACAAAGGGATGATTGTCGCTTCGCTCACATCCATGGGAGGAACCCCGGAAAGGGATGATTTACAGGAACAAGCTCCAGGCCTGCAAAAACAACGGATCTAAAGAACAGTGACAATCGACCTCTGTTTGAGACTATCCAAGGACCAGATGGCAGTGTAACTTTGACCAGCTTCAGCATAAATCGATAATCCAATAAACAAGAAAGACAGATTTACAGCTCCATCGTCTGAGCGGGAAAATCAGCAGATCTACACCACATGACTTTTTGCAACCTCCTTGACCTCATGATTGTCTCTGTCCTCCCCCTTTCTCTACATTCCAGAAAAATGCGCGTTTCTTCTTTTTACAGACACAGAAGTTGCATGGACTAAGTTCAACAGACAATCATCTAAAAAAAACTCATCATAAGTAGTGAAAACTATACTCCCAAATAATATGTGTTATGTCTTATACAGTATATGCTTGATGTGTTTATTGTAACCTATGAAGTTTAATCAATGCTTTATAACTTTTTTTTAGTAGATAAGGTTATTAACGTGTAAGCCAGATACCCGATATTTGAGCTTGAATTAAAGCTTATTTTATGTGCAAGACTTTGGTGTGAATGAAATGTCGATTTTCGGTATCATGCGCATGATTAAGAAACTTTATAGAAGTATTAACAAAATCTGGCTAGGATGTTCCCCACATGATAAATTGAAGCATCATGTTAATTTATGCACGAAGTGGAACCTTGCAGGGCGTGGCTAAGCACTGCAGCCAATATCTAATTCGAACAATCGCTTCTGGGATGGACCAAATCGGATCGCTTAAAACCAAATGGCTCTTTCGCTCCTTCGCTCTTTCGCCTGTGTTCGACTGCGCTCCAACTGGCGCTCACACGCTGCACCATCAAGCGATTGGGTTATCCAAAACCCCAAACACTCCGTCGAAACTTCGTGACCGCAAGAAATCTTCAAAGTATAAAGCCAAGCAAAGAAACTCTCTGAAGAACTTCAAGCATCACTCTCCATACCTAAAGGCAACCGACTTCCCAAGCTCCTACATCACAAGGCAACCAACCATTCACCACGAGGGCTCTCCCAAAAAGACGTCATCCAAACGACAGATCGGCAACCAATCAGAGGCAACGGGATTCCCTGGGACGAGCCAATTGAGGAAAACCCCTCTTAGCTCTCAACTCAAACGCAAGTAAAACAAGGTCTCCTTACTAGCTGGAAAACTGGTGCTAAATTGATCTTAAGCAACTAAAGATAAGCCAAATCTCTGCTTTTGTGATTTTCTTGGTGCGATCTAAGAACGAATAACTTACTAGACTTTTGGGACTTCCTCAGAACTCCGTTAATCCTCATCCTTCGAACTGTATGTGTGTGTGTGTGTTTTCATTAGTTTAGTACCATGTCATCTATAGAGAAGCTCAAATAAATTTATGTTTCATTATAAAGAATTATTGTCTTGTGTCGTGTATTTAAAGTTAAACTTTGCCCAGATCTTGCTACCTAGCTCGTAGCTTATAAATTATCACTAGCATGTATTAACCTGTGGCCAGGGATAATACAAATATCCAAATTGTTAAGATATACTGATGTTAACGTCTCGCTGGACGAACAGTTGATAAAGTGTAACTATCAAATTTGGAATCAGCTCAATCAGGTTGATTTTGAATCTTCAGATACAATTCCCCTCTCAAAACCTAAGAGTTAATTTCCCTACACACCTTTCCATGCATTTGTGTATATTCATGTACTCGCTTCAGAGACACCCGTGATACTTTCAGGCACACCCATAATGCAGGAGGAAGATTTTATGTTAAGGCAGCTGTGACAAAAAAACCCATAGCACATACCACAAAATAACACAGAACTCACAGAACTAGTTTTGAAGACTATTAAAAAATGATTATGACATTTTGTTTTTAAGTTCTCTGGAGGGCATGACCACACTCAACTCTAATGTGCTGAATATGATTTTCGTGACAATCTTCATTCACATTCTATTCTCGTCATTTATGAGGTGACTATTACATTCTGGGTGTGTTAGTAAAAGCAGCAAACAAAACCATATTAAGCTGGAAAGGAAGGTGATGTGATCAGAACATATTGGACTTCTAATGAAACATTATTTTAAGTGTTATGAACTGTGAAGTATATTATTAAAGAGGTCATATGATGCAATTTCAATTTTTCCTTCCTCTTTGGAGTGTTACAAGCTCTTGGTGCATAAAGAAGATCTGTAAAGTTGCAAAGACTAAAGTCTCAAATCCAAAGAGATATTCTTTATAAAAGTTAAGACTTGTCCACGCCCTCCTAAAACGCCTCGTTTAAACACGCCCCCACATGTCTACGTCACTGTGTGGGAAGATTTGCATAACGCCGCCCAAATGTTCACGCAAAGAAAGAAGGCGTAACTTTTATTCTCACTGTAGTATTGTTGCCGCCGCCGCCATGTTGTGGAGATGCTGTGTGTTTCATTGTGAAAGCGAAACTACTTTGTTTGGCCTTCCAAAAGAGGACGATATCCGCTTAGTCATGCCTGGAGCAATTTCCCACTGAAGATTCAAACGCGAGTTTGAGCAGTGTAGAGTAGCGCTTGTTGTTTTGTATTTCTCCGATCACAAATGCAGACATGGTTTTATGTTTACAAAGCGCGATATGGTAGGGGCGTAACATTTCCGTCACACGCTTGAGGAATTCGGCCAATCACAACGCACTAGATAGCTGGCCAATTAGAGCACACCTCGCTTTTCAGACCGATGAGCTTTGTAAAAATCGACGCATTTCAGAAAGGCGGGGCATAGAGGAGAAACAATAATGTACATTATGTGGAAAATAATGTGTTTTTTGAACCTTAAACCGCATACACACATTGCATTACACCAAATACACAAAATAATGTTCTTTTTAGCAACATCATATGACCTCTTTAAATTTGCAGATTAAAATAATCCTCTTCCTTCCTCTTGTCAGACTCTGTTCCGTGTTTCGTGTGTGTTTTGCTCCACCACGTGCTCCAGGTTATGTCCATGCCCATATTTGGTCCTTCCTGTGTTTATGTTTATTGATCCCAGGTGTTTCTCGTCTTCCCCTCGTCATGTCTTGTGTATTTAAGATGTTTCCTGTTTTGAGTTCTCTGTCTGGTTTTGAACGTCGATCCCCGTATCCTACATGTGATTCCTGTGATGTCAATAAAGACTGTTAATCCTGATTCTCCTACGTTCTCTTTGCTCCTTGTTCCTTGTTCCTCGCTCCTCACCGTAGGCACACCGTGACAGAAAACTGGACCGATACAGAAAAGTAAGTGGCGCCCCTTCTCCCCGTTTTGTTTTAGTTTTGAAAAGTCTTTTTGTTTCCTGTTTGTTTCTCCCCACGATCATGGAAATCGCACCTCGTTTCTCCACCTTAGCCCGCAGAGATCTCCCCTTCTTCGAGTATGCCTGGGAATTCTGCGGGCTCGCCGCGGCAGCGGCATTGGATGATGCCAGCATCAATTCTTTGTTCTGGCTCGGGGCCAACTACCATCTCCCCATGGATCTCCCAGACACCAAAGGAAGTGTCCGGGCCCGAGCTAGTACCAGCCCGCTGTCAAGCCCGCCGGCCGCGGCTCTCTCCAACCCACTGGCCGTTCCTCAGTCAAGCCCGCCGGCCGCGGCTCTCTCCAACCCACTGGCCGTTCCTCAGTCAAGCCCGCCGGCCGCGGGGCTCTCTCCAGCCCGCCGGCCACTTCGAAGTCATGCCCGTCAGCCGCGGCTCTCTCCAGCCAGCCGGCCCCTCCGAAGTCAAGCCCGCCGGCGGTTCGTCAGTCTAGCCCGCCGTCCGCGGCTCACTCAAGCCTGCCGACCACGCCTTTCACCTCAAACCTAAAGGAGCTCCAGCCCCAGTCCCAGGGCTCGCTACAGTGTCGGCTCCAGCCCCAGAGCTCGCACCTGTGTTGGCTCCAGCCACAGAGTTCACCCCAGTGCCAGCTCCTCAAAAGCACCTTGCTGTGCCTGCTCCTCCAGAGCACCCTCCAGTGCCAGCTCCTCGTAAGCGCTTCCTAGCTCCCGAATCCAGCCCAGAGAGGGCTTCTGTCCCCAAGTGGCGAGGCCTCCTGAATTCCCTGTTCCGCCATGGCCTCCTGAACTGCCTGCTCCGCCATGGCCTCCTGAACTTCCTGCTCCGCCATGGCTTCCTAGTCTGCCTGCTCCGCCATGGCGCCCCGAGCTCCCTGCTCCACCATGACTCCCCGAGCTTCCTGCTCCGCCATGGCCCCTGAGCTCCCTGTGCCGCCATGGCACCTTGGACTGCCTGATCCACCCTGGAGGTATTCCCCATGTCCCAGTCCTGCACCAGCCTCCAGGGCATCCACCCCCC
>NW_015625600.1:64980-75234 GCF_001515625.1 Sinocyclocheilus rhinocerous | reverse complement strand
TTATGTTTATTGATCCCAGGTGTTTCTCGTCTTCCCCTCGTCATGTCTTGTGTATTTAAGGTGTTTCCTGTTTTGAGTTCTCTGTCCGGTTTTGAACGTTGATCCCCGTGTCCTACGTGTGATTCCTGTGATGTCAATAAAGACTGTTAATCCTGATTCTCCTGCGTTCTCCTCGCTTCTTGTTCCTTGTTCCCTGCTCCTCACTGTAGGCACACCGTGATACCTCTAGTGGTCTTCACACAGTCTTAATTTTCTTCAAATCTGATCATATGATATTCTTACATTTGAGCATTTGAGGCCATAAATCATAATATACTTTTAATTTTTTTTCATGAAGGTTAAATCTTTATAGCAGTAAATCTGAGAATCTGAGAAAAGGTTCCATTAGCAACAAATTACCCAGTGGCATCATGCTAATGCGCTCTAGAGAGATGCTAACCGCTAGCTGTGTTTATTACTTCCGCAACAAGGAACATTATCTATGTAATTTATCAGTCATACTAATGGTGTTGTAGAATTAGGAAGAACAAGTGGATTAACAGAATGTTTATACTGCAAATAAGTACAAGGCTGGTGGGTCCATTGTAATTATTCTAACATTTACATGTCTAACATTCATATGAACTTCTGCTTGACAGTCTATGCAGCATTACATCACCAAATTGTGGACTCAGGAGGAGGAACGCAAAGCCTTAGCGATGAATTTATGGCACTTTATGATTGAAACAGCAATCACAGCACAACATTTTTGTTTGGTTCTTATTTGTCAGATAGAAAGTGCATGCCAAGAAAATAATAGATAAAAAGTGTGCATGTACATATACATATGCCATCTATACTCACCTATGATCCAGAGAATGAGAAGGTAGTCTATCAACTCCAAAGGGGGGCCCATGGTGTTCTTACCCTCATTGTTGACCAGTGAGTAGAGAATTAGAAGGAGCAGGAAGGTGAAGTATGAGGCACTATGGATGATGAACTTGACAAAAGGTGTGTGGATAACCTGGCCCACTCGAGAACGGGGTCCCAGCAGGTAACAGATGGACAGCAGAGGCCACATCAGCGCCACACTCAAAACATACAGGATCTTTAAGCATGTGTGCTTGCGGCGGTAGCTCGCCATCTCACCGAACCACACCGTATTCAGGAACTGCTGACAATTGGACTGGGCAACAAACTGTACAGATTGGAAAACGAGAAAACACATTAGAAAAATTGTGTTTTCTTATGAAATAAAGGCCGTATATATCAGTCAGGTAATTAACTGGTTAAAGGGATAGTTTACACAAAAATGAAAATTCTGTCTCAAATTGTTCCAAACCTGTATGAGTTTCTTCTGTTGAGGAGATATTTTGAAGAATGTTGGAAACCAAACAGTTGATGGTAGCCATTGACTTCCTATATATATATATTTTTTTTTTTTTTACATACTATGGAAGTCAAGTGGCTACCGTCAACTGTTTGGTTACCAATATTCTCCAAAATATCTTATTTTGTGCTTAACCAACATTCTTCAGAAGATGAAAGAAGCTCATACAGTTTTGGAACAACTTGAGGGTAAGTAAATGATAACAGGATTTTCATTTATGGGCAAACTATCTTTTTAAGATTGTTAACCAAGGGGTGCATTTCCCAAAAGCATCAGTGGCAGGTTTTGTTGTTAGCAATATAGTTGCACGATTTGTTGTTTCTTGAAACCATTCGCAAATAGCATTGCAAAGTTGTGTGGATGGACCTACAGCTCGCGAAGTACTGTATAGTTTCATGTTTGCATGACATGTGGACTTAAATAGATCTTGCTCTTGAGCAAAATAAGCAAGCTAATGTGCATGCTAGCATCTTTCATTCCATATACTGTAAACAAATTTCACTCTGAAAATGAAAGCACTGGATGTGCATGTACAAATGTATTCTAGTAACCCTGTAGGAAGCCCATCATAATAGGGAACCTGTGACTGAATTAAACATCTGCAAATAAAACAAAACAATGGAGAACAAAAATATTGAAGTAGTTCTCAGATACAGTGTTTGTTATTTACAGCAATAATGACATTAATTTGATCTCAAAACAATCAATTAGCAGAAGCTACACCACATTTGTGATGCCATTAACAATGGTTCTCTATAGTTGAACCAACGTGATTCGAACAACAAATGTGCTGCAAAGTTAGTACTGTTTCGGGAAACAGACGTGACTAGCTACTTAATTTTTCCAATGATGCATTGTACGATGGTAGTTAAGCAGCGAGTTATGTCGTTGTATGGGAAAGGTGCCCCAGGCTGGTGAGGATACAAGAACAGTTTTATTTAAAAAATCCTCATATTAACCTCCTTTTGGTTGTATCTTATGGCCAGTTTGAGGCGACTGAGGTTCATGCGTTCCTCCAGCAGGCCTCTCTTGTTTATGTGGTCCTCACTGGATGTGTGGTTCAGTATGACCTCCAGCTCACGAGAGTTGCGGGCCTGAGCCAGCAGGTCCTTGGCAAACATCTTGCACTGCTTGGCAAGTTCTTCATAATCATTCCTGTAATATTATGACAGTGAGATCCAGAATGAACAGTAGAAATGGAAACCTTTCTTTCTTCTAGATCTGTCATGGACTTGGGTGACAATGTTTTGATGTCAATAAAAAAAGATTATAGAAATAGTTTGGACTTTGATTGTTTCACAAGGGAACATGGGAGAGTGTCAACATCTACAGGTCCCTAGATGTGCTTGTTGGCAATTTTATTACTATTTGAAACAGAAACACAGATGTTTTTGTTCTACCAGAGAAAAAATGGGTTGAATCACCTACTGTTCTTTTGACAACCACAATGATTGTATTGTAATATATTTCCCATCCAAATTAGCATCTCTGAGTTGACTGACCAATTAATATATTCCAAAAACTGCTGTAGACAAAATTTCAAGCCACACCTGCTAATGGTGCATGAATTGAAAAATGTTAACGTTTAAATTTTTATTTTTTTTTACCATGAAATTGTCTTTTGCATTATTTCACTTAAAATCAAATTATTGAACTTATTCCTTACAGTATTTGCAACAAACAGCACCATATGAGATGAATAGCTCTCTTTCTTTAAAGCAAACCTGAAGGCACATTGTGAATTTGTTTAAATTTAGCAGCTGATTTGGAATTTAAAAGGCATTCTTTACTCAGTATGATCAGGTCTGACCTTGGGCAAACAACCTGGTTCTTTTGCCAACCTTCGTCCCCAGTAAATTAACTGCTATCTAAATGCATGTATGTAAAATTGTCAAACCAAAGCAATGAGGGTATTTGCTCTTTCCATTTAGCAGCAATCCCTATGAGACCTCTTTCTCTAATCACTCTTCCATTACCGAAACTCCACTTCCACCAGGCTCAGCTCTTTCAGATCAGTGCTGAGCTCGAATGCTCTCAGAATGGGGTCTTCTTCTGTAAGCATGATCAAGGATGGGCTGGCGAGGCACCGGTAGATATCTAGACGGAACCTGCAAGAGACACAGGTGGAGGATGAAGAAGAAAACTCGTTAACTTGTGCAGTCAAACTTAAAACATTTCTCACATGCTCTTGAATAAAGATCTGACTACGGCCTTGATAAGCCTTCAGTGGTTGCCTGGTATTTTTATTTTATTTGAATTTTCTTTGAGCTAATAAATCTGAATGATTTTTTTTTCTATACAAATATAAAATTGTACATATAAATGCAAAATTAATTGAAAAATGTTTGGATGGGGAAAACAGGGAAATTATATATATATATATATATAAAAGCAGCAATATGAGCAGCAACTTAAATATTAATGTAAATCGTAATCTAAAATCTTCATTCTGCTACAAAAAGCACATTATATCCTATAATAAAACAAGATTTGTTTGCTATACTAAAATCAGAAACTCATTAGAACAAAATATAATTATAATTTGCCTAACCATTTCCCCCATTATTAAATATAAGATTCATAAATAAAGTCACAGCATTATTCTTATGCATATATGTATGTTATATCTTATATTACATATATACACATATATATTATATCTTATGATATATGTATGTGTGTCCTTCTTTTCAAAATATGCACACCACCATATTCCCATTTTCCGATTCAACAGTTTGTTTTTGAGCAGAGAGAATCGAAAGAAAAATTCTCCATTTTAATCATATATATATATATATATATATATATATATATATATACAGTATATATATAAATATAAATAAATATATATATATTTTATATATATAAATTAGAGCAATATTATTATAAGGGGTAAAAATGCCTAAAGTTGTAATGATATATACTTTAAACCGTTTTAAAGTATTTTTCTTAAAAAATATATTACTGTGAACAGTAAAGATCCCCTAATTGAAGAATCACCCATTTGCATTTATTGCCATTAACACTGCCTGGCTGTATAAAATGGCTTTTGAGATTTTAGTTAAATAAACTGTTCATTCATTTCATGGCTTAATTAGATAAACATGATTGCCTTGAGTGACGAAGACTGTCCTTCTTGTTCTTGGCATTACAGAGGGTGCATTCGCACCCTACAGCATGGGGTCGGGGCAGGGAGATGTCTTGCTTCAATAGCATTGTCAAAATCTCATAATTGTTCCGGTGGGCAGCAAGAATGACTGGAGCAACATCCATGGTGGTGGAATACTCTGGGTTTTGAATGCGCTGCACCAATTTCTAAAAAAAAAGGTACACACGGATCTGATTACGCAAATGTTTTTAGGACAACTAATAGTTTTTTAAATATTTTAAATAATGAATATGTATTAATATATTTATTGATAGTAAAATACTAATATTTAGTTAAATATTAAAAAATAAAAATTTAATGAAAAATTTAATAAAATAAAAAATGAAAATGAAAAAATAATCGCAAAAAACACTAACCGCAATAGAAGGCTTGGAGGAACGCCTGGGCCGATGATTTAGCAGGATGTCAACTGCTCCTACCACTTCTGAATCAATAGCCACTAATAATGCATCTGTGGCCTGTGTGCGCGCACACACACACATACACACACACACACACACACACACACACACACACACACACATCCATCTCAAAAGAACAGATTGGTTTTATCTAACATGTTATGCATGAGGACATGGGTGTGTTCTCACCTGGCAGCCATGATCCAAGAGCAACTGCAATATGTCTAGATTCTCATTTTCTATTGAAATGGTGATGGCATCTCTCCCAAGTACATCTACACAGTTAATGTTTAATTCACCATGTCGTTTCTCCTCCAGAAGTTTCTTCACCATGTAGTAGTCTCCTTAAAATGTAGTTAGGTAACAATAAATTAGTTCAATGATTTATACAATGGCACCTAAATATGTTATCAGAAAGAGAGGACAGCAGTTTGTGATGGAAAATAATGTAGCCCTTAAAGGAGAGATATCCTTCCCTGAACCATTTTAGGATTTCTTTATATGGTAAAAGAATAGCAACTGACTCTTGTCTGCACAATGTAACCAGAGGAAATTCATTAGTTTTCCAAGCGGTTTCTGGAATGCTTGGAAATAAACTATGCACTTCTGTTAAACAACACACTAAACACTGAAGATGTCCAAACCATTAGTCAAGCTCTCAAAATCTACTTATCTCAAAACAAATCACTAGGACCTAGTAGTTGGTCATGTAAAATAAATATGGGAAATGATTACAGTCAGTTATTTTAATTTTAATTCTACTAATGCAATTACTCTTAAACCGTTAGAAATAAAATCTCTACTGTTAAACTCTATTATTTCACTCTCACATCATCTCTGTTCTAAGCAATTTCGAAACATTCTATTTTGGCACTTCTTATGTTACTGTTTTCTTAGAATGAATCGTGGTTATATATATATATATATATATATATATATATATATATATAAAGTACGTCTGCTTGACGTCGCACCAAATGTTATGTTGTTGTGTAAGTCAAAATATTTTTTCTTAATAATAATGTCTTCATTTGTGTCTATATAGCTGATCATAAATGATTACTGACAACATGATGATCCATCCAAACAAGCGAGAGCTCCAAATATATGTAAAATATCAAATGTAACGCTACCTATATACAGTAGGCTATACCATTTAATCAAAATAAAACATTTAGTATTAGAGCATAGTTATTTTTACAACAATACTATAAATTCATGTTATTTAAACCCCAAAACAAAATACATTGTAAAATCAAGCAACTAAAATGTATAACCTTATTATTATTATTATTACTGTTTATACAATATATTTAAGGAACACGTCCTTTAGAGTGGTAAATGAACGTACCCTTCTCGCAGGCCAGCAGAAAGAGCTTCTCGTCCAGAGTGGTCTCCTCCTTCACCTCTCTGACGTCTTTTAACGCCAGATAATTATTCGGAGAAGACGAGTCCGTGCCCTGATATAGAGCAGCCATTATAACGGAGAGAGAGTACGGCAAAGCACTGATGTGCATCCCACTGAGCAGAGCCTTACACCTTTATACACATGAAACCACCGAAATCACCGAAATTAAAACAAGAGCCCTGGTCAGTCTTGATGTAAAACGATGTTACGTGCTCTGATAAGGCCCACACTGTAAATGAGAGACTGACTCCTGTCAGAGCTCTTTATATATCATCCGCGTCTCTGTGTATGGTACGAGAGAAAAAACATCCGTCAGCATGTATAAGGATCACCTAAAGGTTTTCATAACCAAATCTTCCCCAAACGATATAAAAACACAAGAAGAGACTGGAGCATCGCGATGTTCTGTTGCGCTGGTGCTGATGATGCTGTAAATGCGCATGCGCGCTCAGTCACTGACTTTGGAGCATAGTTACATAAATGATGAACGTCCACAAGAAACTTTTGGCATTGGCAAATCGTAAGTAGGCCTACACTATTTATTATTGCGTATTTAACAGCATAACATGATTTTGAGTGTGTTTTCGTGTTACTGCACTGTAGTCCAAAACAAAACAAAAAACGTTTTGTTTATATAGTGTGCCTCTTTTTTTTCATGTTTTTATTGAATAAATTGAAATATTTAAATTGCATTTGTGTATTTGTTTTTATGCTCATAACCTTCAAAGTTACTCAAGACCAAGGTACACAAAACCAACAATGTAATTGAAGAAGTCATTTTGACACGTTTTACCTTTGTCAACCCAGTGTTTCCAGACTTAAAGGGATAGTTCACCCAAAAATGAAAATTACCCCATGGTTTACTCACCCTCAAGCCATCCGAGGTGTATATGACTTTCTTCTTTTAGACAAATACAATCAGAGTTATATTAAATAATGTCCAGGGTAATCCATGCTTTATAATGGGAGTGGATGGTAGCCCAAAATTTGAAGTCTAAAAAATTGCACCCATCCATTATAAAAGAAGTCCACACGTCTCCGGGGGGTGAATAAAGGCCTCCTGAAGCGAATCGATGCATTTGTGTAAGTAAAATATATTTACAACTTTATAAACCTTAATCTCTAACTTCCGCTAACTGTCGTACGCACGTTCACGGAAGAGTGGCATCCAGCTGAAGACGTAGGACAGGACTATTCAATTAGTTTCATTTGAGGGCCGGATTATTGAATTGAAAACTTGAAGGGGGCCAAGGGGATGGGGGGCATCCCGATCCCTTTCTGTGGGGCCTATAAAATTAGAAATTAAATTTAAATGCATATTCAGCAGTAAAATGAACTATCATTACCAACACCAACATCTATAAAAGGCTAACATCTGTCAGTCGATAAAAAAAAAAAAATTAATCAGACATTTTCTATAATTCAAGGTGCAGTAGGATATCTTGGAAAATGCTAACTTTAGCCTGATAGCACTGAAAGCGATGCCAATCGCTGCAATCGCTGTCCAAAGCCACGCCCCCTCTACGCATATACGCTCACAGACCAGAATACCAGAGACAACATACAATAGGCTACATCAGCGGTTCCCAATTCCAACCTATGTTCCGAAGTGAAGTAAACTTCAACAGATTTCCCCTGCTCAGAGAGTAGGGAGCAATGAACACTGTGCAGGGATCATATCGATCGGAACACTGTCCATGCACGTAGCTCACTTCTAACGAACTGGTTATCTGAATCGGGTGTGTTAACTAAGCGAGACATGCAAAATATGCAGAGCGGGTGGGGCGCGAGGACTGGAATTGGGAACTGCTGGGCTACATCATTTGTCATTCACCGGTGAGAAAACGTTAAAAGTACTACAATACCAGGAAGGAAGGTCAGGTTGTTGATGTTTGTCTGCCATCCTCGCTCTGTCTGCATAGCCTGCGTGAATGCGCTGATGACGTATCCTGTCTGCGCGAACGGGGTGCGCAGAAGTATGCTAATACATAAGTTGACAGGCAGGTAGGAAAGCCAATTAAAACGCTCGGACCGAGCGTTTTGATTGGACGAACATTTCTTGGTCCTACGCCTTCCACATAATATATAAATACAGATAAATAAATTTATACCACTTATCTTAAATGATTGCTATCGGGATGTGAAGAGACTTTCAACCAGCATAACAAAAAAATTTTCTGAAGACAATCACCCATTGCACCTTTAATCGTGATTAATTGCATATTAATATATTGTCATACTTTCACATTGAACCTCCAAATTAATGTATAAACAACATAAAGGTGGTATATTTTAAATATGTGTTTAATGGCATCTCTTTACTAAGTTGCCTATTATTAACTAAGGCTAGTATTTTTGATACCAATACTGCTACTGATGTCTCTATTAAATGCATTTTCATTTTAGCTATTAATTATAACCATTAAACATTACAGTATAACTGAAAGCCATTATTTTTAACATTTAGTAGGATCTGAAAAATATAACAACTTTTAATTTAAGTGAACTTAAAACAATCCGCTGAAGCGGCTCAGCGTATGCGTACAGCCGAACGTGCAGCCTTTCAAACTAAACTCCATTTGACAATCATCTTTGTCCAGTGTCTGCGCTATTTCTCGCCAGAAGTTATGACTGATAACACTGTCTTTATACTCGTTTAAACTAGAGTTGTGGATATCTCATAATCCCCTCACACAAGCGTTTGTCAACGCTGCCGTCTATTGATGTTGCGGTCTCCGGTAGATTGTTGTTGTTGTTGTTGTTGTTGCGTCTCTTCCTTTTCTATTTTGGCCGTCTGAAACAACGGCCCGGACCAGTGTTGCCACCTTGTGGACAAACTAATGGACACTAGTGCAAAAACAATTCAAGGCGTATGTGTGACCTGGGCTGCGTTCCAGTCCGTTTTTTTATGCCCTTCACTCGTAAACTTCCCTCCGTCTCGTTCACTCAGATGTACGTCATTGATTACGTTGCACGAGTGCCCACTACTGGCGGAACCCTTGGAATGGGCTGAACTGGAACGTCCTAAGCCCTTGATCACTTAGAATCTGCTATAGAGTTGGTTTATTGTTTACATTTTTCCCCTTACTAGCACACTCTCACCGGAGCTTATGCTACGCCTACGTCCTACGTCATCCGCTGGACGCCACTCTGTCGTGAACGTGCATACGACAGTTAGCGGAAGCTAGAGATTACAGTTTATAAAGTTGTAAATATGGATATTTTTCTTACACAAACGCATCGAGGAGGCCTTTATTCACCCCCGGAGCCATGCAGACTTATTTTATAATGTATGGGTGCAATTTTTTGGACTTTTGGAATTTTGGGCTACCATCCACTTCCATTATAAAGCATGGATTAGCCTAGACATTATTTAATATAACCCCGGTTGTATTCGTCTGAAAGAATAAAGTCATATGTGTTTGCCTCAGTGTTATTTTTTTAGGATTACTGATGAACTAATGGTTTAATGACGACGGTTCACGCTTCAGTACTGCAATAAGAACAGATGACAACAAACGCTGGCCGCTTTATGTAAATAAAATGTTAGCAGTTGAAAAACCAGCTGGGTGAAGATTGTGAAGACAACCACCAATTAAAAAAACAAAAAACACCCTCTTAAAATAGGCCACAATGTATGGTGAATTTTGTATCGTGTTGTGTTTGAGAGTTAATGGAAATGTCTGTAAAATGTATGTATAATATCCTGAAAGTTAACCATACTTTATTTATTTACTTTACTTTATTGTTTATTTATTTATTTTACAGTGTAAGATGTCCATCTGTTGTAATTTAATCAGCAGCTGAGGAAGACCATGTTACCTCCAATGAACAGTGATTTTTTTTTTACAGCTCCCATCAGGGGTCCATTCTTTTAATACTTAAATAAGATAAATTACAGTAAAAT
>NW_015625600.1:63271-64964 GCF_001515625.1 Sinocyclocheilus rhinocerous | reverse complement strand
TAATATATATATATATATATATATATATATATATATATTCTACTATTCAACCATCCAAAGCAGGTAGAAGAATAGTAAAGGGATTCCAAAAATGAAAATTCTGGTAAAAGGTTCATTGTTAATACTCGATGTTGTTCTAAACCTGTCTTGCTGACTTTCTTCCGTGGAAGCCAAAAGAAGTTACTTTGGAAAAATATATTATGTGGTACAATTTACAATGAAAGTCAGTGGGGTTAATTTGAAGTATCAACCTTTCAGTTACCAGCTAAGACCAAAAGCTGACTTGCATGGCAGTTAAAAAAAAAAACCTCAAAGCACTGCATTATCGGTGGAGTCTCCCATCAAGTAGATAATCTAGTATTTTAGATCATTTCACATTTGTGAAGGACGGGACCATGTGGTAATGCATACAAACTATCAACATGCCAGATCTGCATCTCTTCATTGTGCCTAAAGCATAGCCCTCACTATCAGAACTGGTGCTCACCAGGTTTGCTCTCTCCACCTCTCTTCTCCCTGTACACCAACGACTGCACTGCAAGACACCCCTCTGTAAAGCTCCTGAAATTTGCAGATGACACCACAGTTAATTCTCATGTAGGATGGTGACAAATCTGCATACAGACAGGGGGTAGAAGAGCTGGCTGTCTGGTGCAGTCACAACAAACTGGAGTTGAATATGCTCCAAACAGTGGAGATGAGAGTGGACTTCCATCATGAACAGCACTGTTGTAGCAGTGGAATCATTCGGGTTCCTGGGCTTTTCTAAATTTGTATTACTGTATTGTATTATATCTACATTTTATTGTCTTATTATTGTGTTATATTTCATTTTATTGCCTTAGTTCCTATGTACGTCTGCACTAGCATGTCTTTACTTTTTTTCTGCACTGGAAGCTCCTGACACCAAGCAAACTTCTGCTGTGTAAACATACTTGGCAATAAAGCGCTTTCTGATTCTGAGATTAAAAAAGTTAAAATGATAACATATCATGAGGCAAAATTATGACAAAAAAGTTTAAAGTCAGTTATGACAAAAGGCAAAATTATGAGACGTCATAATGACGAAAAGTCATGACAAAATCGAAGCTAAGACAAAAAGCTGAAATTATGAAATAAAATCAACTCATCTATATATGACTCATAATTATATCTCATAATATCTCATGATCTCATAATTTTGACTTTTTGTCTCATAATTGTATATTTTCTTTTAATTTTTATCTCACAATTGTGACTTTTTATGTTTACTGACCTTTTAATATGACTATCTCATGATATTGGCCTTTTGTCATATTTTCACATTTTTGTCTCAATTATTATTTAGTATCTAGCCTAGTATTTAGTAGTTTTTAATTATGTCATAATTGTGACTTATGTCATTATTTTGACTTTGTCATAATTATGACTTCTTTCACTCATCACTGTCAGTGATGAGGGTGTTTTGATTATTATGTACTTTAAAGGGTTAGTCCACCCAAAAATGAAAATTAGGCTGCGTTTTACTCACCCCCGAGGCATCCTAGGTGTATATGACTTTCTTCTTTCAGGCGAATCCAGTCGGAGTTATATAAAAAAATGTCTTTGATCTTTCAAGCTGTTTAATGCCACTCAGCGGGTGTTGCATTGCTTCAGTCCAAAACAAGTTAAATAAAAATCGCCCATCCATAAAAAAAAATGTCTCACACGGCTC
>NW_015625600.1:44229-63225 GCF_001515625.1 Sinocyclocheilus rhinocerous | reverse complement strand
TCCATAAAAAAAGTGTCTCACACGGCTCCGGGATGGTGAACAAAGGCCTTCTGTAGCGAATCGATGCGTTTTTGTAAGAAAAATATCCATATTCAAAACGTACTAATCACTTTTTTGTAGCTTGCGCCAGCAGCTGTACACAGAAGCAGTTCCGGGAGCATGACGTATGGGGTCAGCGTTGCGCATGCGCCGTTGAGTCTCCTGAAAACAAACGTTTGTTTACAGGAGCAAAGGAAGTTTCCTTACTTTAGCAAAGCTGAGACAATTTTTTATATAACTCCGACTGGATTCGTCTGGAAGAAGAAAGTCATATACACCTAGGATGCCTTGGGGGTGAGTAAAACGCAGCCTAATTTTCATTTTTGGGTGAACTAACCCTTTAAGTAGATACTTATTTTAAGCAAAATATAAAAAAGGTCCAGACTTCAAGAGGAAAAAACCCTGAACCTCCATACAGTATCTTTTCTGTCACGTGGTTTTCTGCCTTATGTAACTAAATGTAAAAATAAAAATAGCATGATAGCATTTTTCTATTACAAAGCACTATTGGTGCCCAGATGGAAATGTATAACTATTCACAAAAACAGCAGGGTGGTGCAGCAGTTGCACGGAAGAGAACACATGCCTAAACCTGCTCTTCAGCTTTACGAATGACTGCTATTCAAAACAGGCAGCGATGACTTAAAGGAACAGAAAAGGCAGCTGTGTGCTTAAAAGCGAGATGATAATGAATTAGTGAAAGTTCTGGCAATATTTCAAAACACTTCTACCTATGTCCTAAAGTCAGATGAAAAGTGAGCAATTATGAATTGACAGTTAACAGTTATGTTAAACAACTCAAAGTTTAACATGCCTAGAATGAACTTCTGTTCAGAGAGGCCACACACTAGTGACCAGTCGACCAGACTTTAATCTGGTTATAAAGAGACACTGTTAATCATTACTATAACTATATGTGATTCCTCTGAGAACTGTATAACCTGACACCAGAAGCATTTGCACATTCAAATAAAAAATGGCTGCACCTGCTCTATCTAAAAAAATTTGATTAATAGCACAATTAAATATTTACTCACAACAACAACGTTTTAATAAAACTGTTATAAAATCTGATTGGATCAGTCTTGTTTGAAACATTGTAATAAAATCCACACTGCTGCACATCACAGGAGTTATACCAAGGTTACTTAGCAACCATAAATAATTGCATGATAAAGTACAGGATGAGTCTTCTTGTCAGACTCTGTTCCTTGTTTTTTGTGTGTTTTGCTCCCCATGTGCCTTCCTTGCCCTTATTTGGACTTCCTGTTCCTGCCCTGATTGTGTTTATTTGATCCCAGCTGTGTCCCATTTATTTCCTTGATTAGTCCCATAATATAAACCCTGTGTTTCTGAGTTTCTCTTGTCTGGAATTGTACGTCGATCCCTGTGTACTATGTGTGATTTCCCTGTTGAAGAAAATAAAGTCTATGTTTATTCTGGATTCTCCTTCGTCTCCTCACTCCTTCACAGTAGGCACACTGTGACACTTCTATTTTATTCATTTATGTTTTACTTAATTGTTTGATTCATTTACCATACAAAAAGATGTTAAAATGGAATTCTTGCTCATGTTTTGGTTCATAATGTTGAAATGTATGTATACATACATGCATACACACAGTATATGTGTATATATACACGCATCTTATATTACTGAATTAACATTACAGTTCAATCTTGATTCTAAATCACTTTTGTTAAACAATGTTGACAACACAAATGAAATGTCAACATTTAAATCAAATTTGCAATCAGATGTAGCAATATTAACAATTCAAATACTAAAATGCTACATCAACAAATTCCTGACTATTACGAAAAAACAACAAAAAAAACTTGAAATAAAAAAAAGACACCAGTTGAGTATTTATTTAGTGATTAAAAGATATATTTCTTAAAGGAAAAGTGGGACAAAAAAAAACAAAAAGGTCATTTGTTTCAGGAGTCTGATGATACTTCCTTTGGATTCTCTGAAATGTGAAAAAGAAAGCACAATGTCATCTAAAAGAAAGTCAATTCAGCTGTCATACGACCACATACAGGAATGTTAAAACATGATAAATTTTTTCAAACTGCACAACACAGCATTATAATTATAATTTTAGTATAATTTAATTGATTTTTCTAAAATTATTAATTTTATTATTACCATTTCTGGTATTCTGTTTAGTGGGAACAGGCTAAACTGAATCGAGATCAGTTACTCGCATCACATTTAATACTGATTTAGGAAAATTAATGATTACCAGATTTTACGATACTCGGGGTGCTTCTCAATTCTTGTTTGTGCATCCTCGCTTCCTTTCCTCGCGTCTTAGCTTCACCCCTTCAGGATGCGAGGGACGGGCGCAAGGAAAAGATACGAGGACGGAGGAATTGAATCAAGTGAAATGATATCCTCGCTCCCTTCACTTCAAAGCGTCTTCAATTAGTGATGACTCTACACCACTGGATTTAGCTTGCACGTCAGGATTCTTTAACATTAGAGACAATTATTTATATTGTAATAGTTTCAACCTCCACAAAATACCACATTAAACCCTACATTACCACATTAAATTACTACAAAAAACCCTACATTAAAGTCATTCTCTATTCTCTATTAACCAATATAAGAGGCATTCATTTAACAATTAAAAGCAATCAGCCATTAAAATCAAGAGACGTAAATAAACAATTAAAACTGTGCTGAAAAGAACACGTTATACATCGAAATTAAAGGCACTGTCAAAACATGACTCACATTTACAATAACTTCATGCTTAATACTCACATTTATGTGTGTTTGTATTTTCTGCCATGGTTAGCACTTGGTGCAGATGTGAAGGGGGAGGAGAATTTATACATGCGTCATGTTTAATCGATAAAACACTTCCGCAAAGGATACACCTGCGTATCCTCGCTCATGACTCCTCAGGAAGCCTCCTCGATCCTCACTTCCTCGCTTTGCAATTAGAGAATTGAGATGTCGTACAAGATGACTGAGCTCGATCAGTTTCCGGATCATAGGATGGAGGACGGAGGAGCGAGGAAACATGGATGTCAGTCATGGACTCTTATTTTGTAGTTTTTCTGGTCCCCTTTGTTTCTGTATTGACTCCCCTGTTTAGTTGCTGTTGCCTTGTCCCTCTTGTTTGTTCCCTTGGCTACCCTCGTGTGCTGCTATGGTGATTCATTGGCTCCTCCCACTTGTTATCTCATTATCCTTGTTATCCTGTGTATTTATTAGGGCTGGGTAAAAAATATCAATATCTCGATATTAATCGATTCTCATTTTTACGGAACGATATCGATTATTAAATCCCAAGAATCGATTAGTCGAGCTTTCAGTTAATGGACGGAACGTTGAAGGGGACAGAACGTCCCATCCAATATATCGCAATAAGCACTTTGGTACTTTTATATGAAACCATAATATGAAACAAAGTCTCAGATTTTCTGTCCATTGTATTGCAGTATTCAAACAATAAATGCCGTTTTGGCACTGTTTAATGTGAAGTGACAGATCGCTGTAGCGCGTCAGTTCAACAGACGCGGCAGCGCAAGGTGCACGTGAACTGATCATCTCCTCCGCATTAATACCAGTTTCAGCACAAAATAAACATGACTAAACATCCCAAGGTAAGTTTTAATTTATGTTTGAATAAATCCATCAAGATTTTATGACAGCCATCATTGTTTATATTTAAAAAACAAAAACAAATTGAAGTAGAAATATTATGTAATTGTAACTATATTATTTTAAAAACTTCATTAAGTTAAAATTTTAACAAATCAGTTAATTTTAACCTTCAATATTATAGTAAAGTAGTACCAACTGACTCTCATGTATATTTTACAGCATTAGTTGAGAGATTTTTTTTCTTGAGAAAATTTGGCATGTACTGTACCTGATATATATCCAAAATAATCGACATTGAATCGAATCGGTAATCGAATCGCAAGCTTGTGAATGAGAATCGAATCATGAAATTTGTGTCAAAACCCAGCCCTAGTGTTTATACCCCTGTGTTTGCCTGGTTCTGTGTCAATCTTTGTTCCTAGATTATGTTTCCTGTGTATGTTCCTGGTTCCTGTGTTGGATCTTTGTTTGTTTTCTTAAATCTTACTGCAATTTGATCCTCCGGCTTGTGTTCCCATGCTCCAACTTTACAATAGAGCCATACTATTTATAGGAAATACTAACCAGGTGCTCCATCAAAATATTATTAAACATGGCCTAATAGAGGCATTCCAGCTCAGTAAATGCAATTCAGATTGTTCTATCCCTTGGTTTTTGGTTTGATCTTTCAGATGTTTGCCTTGCAAGGTACTGGCTTTATCTTCTGGAACATATCTTTTTATGTTTTTATATTCTCTACATTCCCTGGGATATTGCAAAGAAATTTCGCACCAAACCAAACATTACTTTCATTATGGTATTAAGGTTAATTCATGTCACTTATCCCTGTCCAAATAGAATGTGTCATAGGACATGAACAACTTAAAGTCCTAGTCATGTCAGTATATTGAGGTTATCCCAGTTTTTAACTGATGTATTAGCTTGGTAAATTTAACACAATATCAGCAGTAATGAAAACTACAGTCTACTTCATACAAATGATCACATTTGTCCTGCAATACAAACTGTATTACCACCCAAACTGTTTGTGGTATACTGAAAACAATATATAATATTATAATTTTAGTAAGTTTCAATTGTATTTACTGTAAAATTCCACAAATGAATGGAGACAGACAAAACAGTTATAACCACTTTATTTACATCACTTTATTAGTTTGTTCAAATAATTTAGGTTTATGCTTTTCTAATGCAATTTATTTTAAAAAGTTCTATGTGTTACATTATCCATTATTCATAAGGGTATTTGTTAGTCCTGCAATACAAACTGTATTACCACCCAAACTGTTTGTGGTATACTGAAAACAATATATAATATTATAATTTTAGTAAGTTTCAATTGTATTTACTGTAAAATTCCACAAATGAATGGAGACAGACAAAACAGTTATAACATCACTTTATTTACATCACTTTATTAGTTTGTTCAAATAATTTAGGTTTATGCTTTTCTAATGCAATTTATTTTGAAAAGTTCTCTGTGTTACATTATCCATTATTCATAAGGGTATTTGTTAGCAGTTCATTCAAGTCTGTTTCTATGTACATTGTCTCATTGTATGAACATTGCTATTGATGACAAAGCAAGATAAATATTGTTCCTTGGGGCTGTGTGTTTGTAAATGTTTAGATAATCAGATAGGACAGACATATGACAGAAACATTTTGACCTCATTAGCAATGATAACAGGTCCTGGGTGAATATTTTCACGTAGATAGTGACAGGAAGTCATCTGCCATACATCTAAGTAGATTACTCCAATATCTCTGAACATCTCTTGCATCACTGTGTTCAGCTGCATCACATACCAATCACTTTGAAAAATATTCTGTAAAAACACAAATCAGAATCATAATTACTGCAACACACAAGGACGTTTAGTAAATGAAGCTTCTAGTGCTTCCATACAATAAAATATAAAAATGTATAAAGACACAACCTAATAAACATATTTACAGATGTAAAGATAAGTAACAAATGATACTGTCAGACCTGGAATAAGCAATGCTGGTTTGGACAAACTACATAAAATTTGTTGTTTATATGTATTGCTACTGTAGCTACTAGACATCCCACTGATCAACCACAACATTAAAACCACTGACAGGTGAAGTGAATAACATTGACTATTAGTACAATGGTACCTGCCACTGGGTGGGATATATTAGGCAGCAAGTGAACAGTCAATTCTTGAATTTTTATGTGTTGGAAATATGAAAAATGGGCAAGCGAAAAGGTCTGAGTGACTATGACAAGTGTCAAATACTGACCGCTAGACAACCGAGTCAGAGTATCTCCAAAACGTCTTGTGGGGAGTTTGTGGTATGCAGTGGTCAGTACCTAACAAAAGTGGTTCAAGGAAGGACAACCATTGAACTGAGATCAGGGTCATGGGCACCCAAGGCTCATTGATGCACGTGGGCGGTGAAGGCTAGCCTGTCTGGTCAGATCACACACGAGAGCTACTGTAGCTCAAATTGCTCAAAGACTTAATGCTGGTCATTATCGAAAGGTGTCAGAACACACAGTACATCAGAGTTAGTTGTATGGGGCTACGTAGCCTCAGACCAGGCAGAGTGACCATGAAGCATGTGTCCTAAACGCGACAATCTTATTGGCTGATGACAGTCTGTGACATCACTGCTGGTGTGCCTGTGAATAGTTCACGTCATCAGCCTTTTTGTCTTAAGGAGCCATTTGTTTGTGTATGTGCAAGAAAAGGCGACCACTATTCTTCATTCACTAACTCAAGATCTGCTGGATCAGGATGTTCTTTCCCTCGAATCATCTGATCCAGCAGATAGCGCTTTATTGGCATCTAGCTCATTCAATAAATACACAGCTAAACAGATGAGTTTTGAGTCTGGATTTAAATGTGGCTAATGTTTTAGCACATCTGATCTCTTCTGGAAGCTGGTTCCAGCTGTGGGCGGCATAATAGCTAAAAGCGGACTCCCCTTGTTTTGTGTGAACCCTTGGTTTTTCTAACTGACATGATCCTAATAATCTGAGTGGTCTGTTAGGTTTATATTCAGTGAGCATCTCTGCAATTTATTTAGGTCCTAGACCATTAAGTGATTAATAAACGAGTAAATGTACTTTAAAATCAATCCTAAATATAACTGGAAGCCAATGTAAGGACCTGAGGACTGGTGTCATATGCTAAGATTTTCTGGTTCTAGTCAGAATCCTGGCAGCAGCGTTCTGGATAAGCTGCAGCTGTCCAATAGTCTTCTTGGGAAGGCCGGTGAGGAGACCATTACAATAGTCCACCCTGCTAGTGATAAAGGCATGAACAAGTTTCTCCAAGGCTTGACTGGAGAACAAAACATCTAATTATTGCAATGTTTTTGAGATGATAGTATGCTGATTTAGTTACTGCTTTGACATGACTACTGAAACTAAGGTCTGTGCCCACTGCTCCGGGTGTGTGTTCACTGCTGTGTGTGTGCACTTTGGATGGGATAAATGCAGAGCACTAATTCCGAGTATGGGTCACCATACTTGGCCACATGTCACGTCACTTTATTTGGGGAAGTCGTGGCCTAATGGTTAGAGAGTCGGACTCGTAACCCAAGCCAGTGCAAATTGATGAACAGAGGTGTGACATGCGTTCTTTTCGGCTCATTAAAGATTAATCTAAATGCTGGAGAGTATTTTGGAGGCCTGTAAATAATGATAAAGAAAATGCGTGGATCACATTTCAGCACAATACCTAGACATTCAAAAGGCAAGTACTGACCAAATAACACTTGCTTGCATTGATAGACATCTTTAAATAGAGCAGCTACACCTCCACCTCTCCTAACAGACCTGCAGACACTTATAAAACTAAAGTTAGGAGGGGCTGTTTCATTGAGGACTGTTGCACTGCCTTCTAGCCATGTTTCGTTTAGAAACATAAAAACCCGGTTGTTTGTGGTTATTAAGTCATTGATCAGAAATGATTTATTTTTTAGTGAGCGAATGTTTAAAAATGCTAACTTGATGGCACTACTTTGTGTCTCTACAGCAATCTTAGATTGATGCATAATAGGCTGCAGATTAGATGGGTCAGCCGTACGGCTTGAGAAGGCCTTAGACTTTCTATCACGTGATAAAACAGAAATAGAGAAAGCTACAGGCACACTGGGTTCCTGCTTGTTCTGTAAACATTTGTGAATGTTGCTGATATCATAGTGGGGACCCGACACATATCACTGAGAGCTGTTATCAGTTGCTTTTGGTTCACCTACAACAGATGGAGGAGGGTTTGGGCCCTGGCGTTGTGGCAGTGGCCGGAGAGCTCTCACAGGAGGAGGAGGACGAGCTGGGCACACAGGCGTCAGTGGTTGTGGGGCATGCCATTTTTTAGTTGATATCTGGGGGCTTGCAGCAAAAGAGTGGGAGAGTTTAGTCCCAGCATAAACCAGTTCCTCCATTTTCTGTGAGAAGCTTAGAAGTGGAGATGCTGGAGAGAGGGATAATGTGTCCGGTGAGATGGGCTGTGGCTCTGCTGTTTCTGGTGGCTGAAATATGTTGTCCTGGCTTCCCTGGCTGTTTTCCAGAAAGTCGTCCTTGGGTGCTGAGTATTGGAGCTGTTCTGATATGTCACAGTCTGTCTGTGATGAGCTCTGAGGGCAGGGCTCAGCCGGGATAGTTTCCATGAGCAGTGCTTGTTGTGGCTGTGTGGCGCTATCATTGTCCTTGTGGGATATGTCAACCACATGATGACTTGGAAGCTGATATGATGTCCTGTCGTCACTCATACTTTGTCGAGGTGTGTGTGTGCCATTCAGGTTGAGTGGATTGGCATACACTACTGAAGGATGACGGAGGGAGAAATATATATTGTCCTTTAGCACTCTTGCACCAAGTTTGTTTGGGTTGAGGCCATCCAGTTTAAAAAGTTGTCTATGGCCCCAGAAAAGACTGAAGTTGTCGATGAAGTTGACTCCTTTTATACTGCAGGTTCTTTGTAGCCATGTATTCAGCACAAGCAACTGTGAAAACATGTTAGTTCCCCTTGCTGGGAGTGGTCCACTGATGAACGGCTGAACTTCAAGCCTTTGAAGTGTTTCAAAGAGTTCACTGAAATCCTTCTTAAGGGCTGGCTGTTTTCCAGAAAGTCGTCCTTGGGTGCTGAGTCTTGGAGCTGTTGTCACAGTCTGTCTGTGATGAGCTCTGATATTAAAGACTGTGTTATTCAAGAACTCCTCATTTCCTCGTTCCTTGCTCCCCGAGTGAAGTGTGACACTGAGGAGGGTAGAGACGTTATGAGTGGGCTCTCCCAGCCTTCCATAAGACGATCTGTTGGATGTTATGGCCCATGCCATGGACAGAATATATCTTCCCTGTTGAGGCAGTGGTCGGGAGGCTCAAAGAAGCGAGGCCGCAGTCTGCAGAGATATTTACCGTGCCAATCCAAATCTTTGCTAAAAGCCTCTGGGGAACCTGGCTCATCATGGTGTGAGGACTGGAGACAGTGCCAAAAGTCGTGCATTGCATCTTGTGCCCCCCTCCTCCAAAGGGTAGGGTGCAGAAGAGGCGTGATGCAATATCTATGGGAAGTGATTAAGAGAAAGCAGTCTGAGTGATCTCAAATCATTGAGGAGAAATAATATCTCTCCTACTCCTGATGGGTCCATACTCTGTGAGTATACAATGCTTGAGTTCAAGAATCGCATCCTTCCTCATTTCTGTTACTACTCTAACAGGTGCCAGAAAACAAAATAGCACCAGTTATAGCAAACTAGATGAGTGCACATGGTTGATGTTGCCTCTCCCAGGAAACTGGGGTTCTCTAAACAGAATGGCTCCCTTATAGCTCTTTTATGAGGACAGCAGTATCGAGTGGTTGTAACTAGCACTTAGCTGGCTCCCCTTGGGAAGCAATCCCTATGGGTCGAGTATAGTCCTCCGCTCCCTGTGAGAGCTTTTGTCTGATATCTAAGAACCAGACAAGATGTGGCTTTGCCTCAAAAGATTGCATCTCTTGTTGTTGTTGTCACAGTTCGCAGGTCTGTGAGTTCATCCTGTCAGGTCTTGTGTGTGTGTGTTTGCTACCTGCGTTGCTGGGCAACTCCGTATCACTGATGAGCTAATCAGCTTCACCTGTGGCTCATCAGCTTCTCTATATATTGTCGCTGTGTTTTCTCTGTCTTTGTTGGATCATTGTGGTGCTCACAATTATGTTTTCTCGTCTTGTGTCTTCTGTCTCCAGTTTGCCTGTGTTCCTGTTGCTGTTTCTTTGTCTGTGGTGGATTATTCTCTGGACAGTTTTCTTGGACTCTAATTTTCATCTCACCAATTGTTTTCCCTGTGCTGCCAGGGATTTTACATCTGCACCCATTTGCAGTTATATGGCACATGTATTGTCTTAAGATCCAGGACATGTCCCTTTAGCATAAAGCAGAACCCTCCCCCATTGTTGAGGGTCTTAAAGTAGGGTCCTCCGCTTCCCAAGAACTTTACTCATCTCCTAGAACCCAACAAGTGAACTTTCACCTCAAAGTTTGCATCCATTCTCGTTGTCATGCACCTTTGGAAGCGCTGGTTTCTTGAGATACTGGATAGAGCCAGACAGGGTGTGAAAATGTTTCTATTGAGGTAGAAAGGCTGTAGCTCCCCTGGGGGTGTCCTAAGGTAGAATTTAGAAAATCTTGCTCCCCCTAGCGGTAGAGACCAGCTAAGGGAACTAAAATGTTTTTCCCTGTGCCAGTATTGCCTTAAAGGTGGTGTCTAGTGTAAAGGACTGACATAACCAGACCTTTGAGCTCTGCCCTCAGACTGGACACTGCTGCCTGGCCCACAAGGAAGGGAGGAAAGTTGGAAAAAGCCTGAACTTTCCTTGTATAGGGCTTGAGACTTGGGTAGTGGCCATAGGGAATGTTGTCACTCACAGTTCTCAGACTGAGGTGTGCCTAAGTAGGGGACTTTATTGACTTTGGCAGTTATGTTCTTTGAGTCTTATGTCGTGCCCATTGTGGCAGCGCTTAGCTGATGTGGCAGACATTCTGCCCAGCATGGCAGAGTAGGTATCTGCTCCCCAAAGCGTCAGCAGATGCACTGCAAGTTCCCATTTGAAAAGGAACATTTCGGGTTACGAGTGTAACCATGGTTCCCTGAGAAGAGGAACGATACACTGCATCTCATTGCCATGCTTTGGGCCCTCCTGCAAACATCTCCTTCAGACAAAAAAGTTGATGACGTGTACTACAGGTGCAATCAATGGTAATCATTATTCATGATTTATATTTCATTGTTTCTCCCACAGAACTATTGTTTTGCTTCAGAAGACCTATAATATAGCACTTGCGTCATAGGGACTACTCTGATTATGCTTTTATGATCCCTTTTTGTCCTGTTTTGCAGCTTGGCAGGCTCTAGCTACTTTCCACTTCAATTGTATATATTAAAAAAAAAACATTCTGCTAAACCTCTTCTTCAGTGTTCCATAAATGAAAGTCAGTCATACATGTTTGGAATGACATGAGGATGAGTAATGTTGACCATTTTCATTTTTAGATTAACTGTTCCTTTAAAGGAAGGAATTTTACATCAATTGGAAAAAGTAGTATGAATGTTGCCTAAATATACTGAGATGCATCTTTGAGCAACTGTGTTCCTAGACAGTATACATGTAAAGACAGCAGAACAAATTCCCCATATTTTCTTGTTTACCATAAATATTATCAGAAGAAAACAAGATAGAAAATTATTTAAAAACACAATAGGATTGGAAGTGACCAAGTGTACCTTTACTCCTGCAGTGTTTCCAGACTTGATGATGACAGCAGTCTGTGGTGCACGACTCAGCAGTGCAACAACAGACCGACGGATTTTGGCCACTTCATGAATGTAAAATGTTATTGGGTGAAAAACCAGATGGGCGAAGATAGTGAAGACAACAACTGCATGAGGACCACCAGCTATTTCATCAATTTCATTGGCAATATAATGCAGATCAGTAATGAGCATTTTAATAAATCGCAAAGGAACACCATGTGGCTTCCAGTGAACAATGATATTATTTTTCAACTCCACAGCCATCAGGGGTCCACCTGTACGAGGAGTGTGGAGATCCATTCTTTTTAAGCCTAATAAAGATAAGCAAAACTTACATTAGACTCATTTCTTTATTAATTTCTTAAACAACAGCCCCAAGAAGTACAGTGCCTATAGAAAATCATCATACCCCTTTGAAAGAGTCACTTTATTTGTCATACAGCCTGAAATGAAAACCCATTCCAAAAAAAAAAAACTTTTTTTAAAATTATTTTTCCAGCTTTATTTACAAAATGTGCCTTATAACATCAAAGTAATAAAAGAAAAAGCAACAGTTCTGAAAAATATTAATAAAAAAACAAACAAAACAAAACTGAAAAACAGGGTTGGAAAAGTCACAAGTCCCCTGATTTAATATTTCGTAGGGCCGCCTTTTTTAAATTACAGCCCTTAATCTTTCTGGATATGTCTGTACTAGTTTGCGCACCTAGATTGTAGAATATTTGCCCATTCTTCCTTGCAGAACTGCTAAAGTTTAGTCAAAATATGTGGTGAGCAGCTATGGACTGCTCTCTTCAAGTCCTTCCACAGACTTTCAATCAGATTTAAGGGCTCTGACTTGGCCACTCAAAGACATTCACCTTCCTATCCTTGAGCCATTGCATTGTTATTTTGGCGGTATGTTTAGGATCATTGCAATCTGTGGATGCACTTGAAGAGAGCAGTCCACTGCAGCTCACCACAGAATTTGACTGAACTTGAGCAATTCTGCAAGGAAGAATGGGCAAATATTCCCCAATCTAGGTGTGCAATGCTAGTACAAAAATAACCAAAACGATTAATGGCTGTAATGAAAGCAAAGGGTGGTTCTACGACGTAAAGTTTTTTTTAAAATTTTTTTATGAATTGTTGCTTTTTCTTTCTTTACTTTGATGTTGTAAGGCAACATTTGTAATATAAAGCTGGATGAAATATGTACATGTCTCAATTTCATTACATTAGATACAAAATATCAAACCAAGTAGCTTCTGAAAACAAATGCTGCATGAGCGTTTCTCAGAACTATCGTTTATAAGTCATTTTTGTAATAGCATTTTGCAAGTTTAAGACCTAAAGAATGTCTTTTTGATGTTTTGCTTGATAAGAGTGCCACATAGTTTGATATTTTCATCTAATACCAAGACATTCATATAGTTTGATTACGTGTCCACATACTTTGTGGGGCCTCTATATGTCAATACCTTATTAATTTTTTTTTTTATTATACATTAATGCAATGAAGACTAAAACAAAGTCATATCATTGAATAACTTGCCTGGCACATTTCTTTCTAAATACTCAAACCACTGCCTTGTGGTGGAGTCTCCCAGCAAGTAGACAATCTTATTTTTAAGACAATTTCCCATTTGTGAAGAATTGAATTTTTTTTTATGATTTGTTGCTTTTTCTTTCTTTACTTTGATGTTGTAAGGCAACATTTGTAATATAAAGCTGGAAAAGTTTTTTTTTTGTTTTTTTTGTGATGTGTTTTAATTTCAGGCTGTACGGAAAATAAAGTAGCTATTTCAAAGGGGTATGATGATTTTCTATAGGCACTGTATATGGGCAAATCAGGAGTCACCCAAAGTCGTAGGTCACCCAAAAATCAGCCATTTACTCATCTTCATGTAATTTCAAACCTTTATGACTGTCTGACTTTTGCGAAACACAAAAAAGATATTTTGACAAATGTATCAACGGTCTTTGTGCATATAAGTCTTTGGGGTCCAATGTTGTTTAGTTTTTATTTAAGTAAAAAATAATAATTTTTATATGTCTCTACACATTTCTTTCTAAATACTCAAACCACTGCCTTGTGGTGGAGTCTCCCAGCAAGTAGACAATCTTATTTTTAAGACAATTTCCCATTTGTGAAGAATTGAATTTTTGAGTGTTGCATACAAAAGACTTCCAAACATCTTTCAAATAGAACCCAGCAGGAACTGGTGTTGTCAAGCCAGATCTGCATCTCTCCATTGTGCCTAAAGCAAAGAAACATTTACCTGAAAAGACTGTGTCAATACAAATTCTTCATTCACTTGTAACATTACATTAGACTGACATTATACATGTCAGTCTTCTGATATGTGATCTGTGTATATTTTGTCCATTTCCTATTTGGAAAATAAATAATATAATAATAAAATAAAGAAAAAGAAGACAGTGTATTAAACATAAAAGGAGAATTTGGCTAGATTTTTGGTTTATGGTGTATAAATTGGTTTATGGCTTGAATATTTCATTTGCTGAAACACTGCCAATGTGTGCATGATAATATTTAACATTAACATGAATAAGAATAAGATGAGAGAGGCGTTTTAGTGTCACACACTTGAGCAAATAAAATATTCAAGCAGAGTTGTGTTTATTAAATAACAATAACAAAAAGAAAAATGCCACTATTTTCTTTCTCTTTATCCATTTTCCATACAGGGAAATAAATGGTCAAAATATATTAATACATTCTCCATATGTTAACATACCGTTGCCTGCAGTGTTTGGAAGGACATTTATGTTTATTTTGTCTCCAGGAATAGCAACATTTGTTAATTTCCTGTGAAGAAATAGTAAGAATACATTTTCTACAAATGTTTTTAGTTTTACAATTTTTGTGAAATTAAATTTGAATGCTTTCAAACTTACTTTGTAAAAAGTTGATTCTCAAAAGCTTTTAAAGGACTTTCCAAACCTCCCCTCGAGTGATGAACCAGTTTGTCACAGGAAAGTTTCTTCGGTCTCTCACACTGCCACACTGTCCCCGTTTTTAAATTCTTATACTCACAGCAGCAGTTGCCTTTCCTCCAACTTCCATCTCCACCCCACTTAAGATTACATTGTACGACTTCACTGATCCTGGTTTCATTGGGTCCTGGCCCTTCAAAGTGGCCATTATAGTGGCTGCGTGGGAATGAAGACTCCCTGTATTTTTTAAGAATCTTCACAACCTCACTGGAGTGCTCAAGACGTACAAATACTTGTGCCTGACCTTCCCAGGGCAGAACAAGAGCAACAGAGTAAGTTCCATTACGATGATCCACAACCTCCCCGTACACACTCGCCTTCAAGAAGAATGGAAAAGGTTAAGTGTACTGCAGAAAACTTATGTCTGTTGGTAAAGTAAGCTTATAAACATAGACATATGTAATATTCATAAAATAATATCATACAAAATAAACACACCTTTAGCTTTGAATTGAAAAGCTTTGCTTTGAAAAAATCTCCTCCGTATCTTTTCAGGTTTTTGTTGTGGTCTCTGGCTGTGATAATAACGGAGATGTCTTCTCCCACTTTGTAACTGTTTTTGAGTCCCACAATAGAGAATGTTGAGTGGACTGGACTTGTGCTCAGACTCAGCTGAGTGATTTCATCATCTGGACCAGGCCAGTCGAGAGCCTTCTGTAGTCTTTCCCACTCCTCATCACTGATTTCCATGTCAAGTGCGGATATTGCATAAGAATTATTGGTATTATTATTATGAGGAGCTGTTTTAGGTCTGGGGGGTGGAAATTGTGACATTTGGTTCCAAATATTCAATCTCCATAGAGCCTGAGAGAGGACCAGGATATCAATCACACCAAATTCCATTTTTTTTTCAGTATGTAAATGTTTAAAGTTCAGTGTACACTGTAACACAATTCCACATATTTTAGCTTAAAAACTTAAGTTCATTTGCTGCCTTAAATTTTTAATTATAATCAACCTGGTTGTATAAGTCATTTCAAATTAAATTACATTAAACCAGCTTTAAAAAATCAAGAGGAATTTCATATAACTTATAAAAAAAAGTTGAAATTGCTCAAATTGTTAATGTAACATAAAAACATAATTTGCCATGACTTACTGATCATATCATTTTTTACAGTGAAAAGATACTTTCTGGATAATACTAGAAAAGATATGCGGAGCTCTAGGCGGTTGGTGAAATCATGCAAAAAGTATGAATGAGTTAGGTCTTACTATGTAGCTCAAGCAGGAGAGCATGGTGCTAACAACGCCAAACTCATCCGTTCAAAAGCATCAAATAAAGAGTTGCCTTTACACAACAAGTCAAAAGGTTACAGCGAAGGGACCTGAGTTCTCATCCAGATAGCTGTATATATTTGGGTGTCATGCTATCTGCTTCCCCATTATTAAAATAATTAGGCTACAGATCTACTCAAAATTATTTTATAAGTGGTTGCTTAGTCAGGGGTTCAGACAGCAATGCTTGGTCAAAATAACTTGTATGAAGTTTGTGTCAGTCACCTGTGTGTATGTTTAAAAATATCAATCTGGTGCAGAGAGGAGGAGAGAAAGTAAGCAAGATAATGGAACGTGATGAATTATGAAAAGATATTGATGAAATGGCAGTTGCTGGATTGTGTCTTATTGGTTTATTTCTACATTTGGCGAGCTCTTTGAAGATGCTGTGCCAATAAAAACAGTGTCATCTATAGTACGGTAATGAACATGAAAGGCATTGTTTTTGCAGGCACTTTAAAATATGTAAACACATGAACTTCATCTTTAGAACTGCTCTGAGAGTCACTTCACCAGCAATTCACCATTTCATTTGAGAAAACTATCGTCATGTCATATACATGCACACATAGAAACTAAAAATAACAGTTCGGTTTAACCTGAATGCATTTTGACAGAAATATATTACTATTGTACAATAGAATGTACGTCTCAAAGTATTAATAATAATAATAACTTATTTTTATAGGAATAATAAAAATTTTTCTTCCATGTTTAAGTTTGAACAGTAAACATCTGTTGTGCAGCACTTTGTTCGCAAAAAAAAAAAAAGAAAGTAATAGTTACATTTTCATTTGATTTAGTGTTAATTTTGTCAGCCATTTTTTATTTAGTCTTAAGCCGTTTCTCAATATGCGTTCTTGTCTGTACTTGCGTTCTTGTGGACTTGTGAAACGTCATCAGTTGTTGCCCAAGTACTGTTCCAAGGCTGCGTTCCACTCCACTTTTAGACAAGCACTTGCAAATTTCCCTAAGAACTTCCCCTCGGGGGAATCGCCGCTGCCATTTTGAAGTGCGTTCCACTTTGTGAAGTGGACGAGGGAAGTTTAAATGGACAGACCCTCGACCCCTCGATTTTGATTTTGATCCAGGTGATCACTGGGCGCTCAGTGCTCATGTAAGCTGCCGAGAGCAGCCTTACCTCGGCTAGTCATTCTGACATTTGCCACTAGCTCTAGTGTTCATTTTGTCAGCTATTTTTAATTTAGTCTTAGGCTGTGTCCGAAACCACTCCCTATCCACTATATAGTGCACTATATTGGGTGTCAGTCATTTTGTAGTGCTGTCCGAATTCTGAGTGAACTACTTCATTCCCTACATTCATTCACTACTTTTTACCCACAATGCATTCTGATTTAGAGTGTTTAACCGATGTACACTCGCTGAAGCACTATTTCCCACAATCCATTGTGGAGTAACGACGAGCTGGAAGAGAGAGCGGGAGCGGGAGCAAGCGAGTTTGAATGAGAGATGGCGTTTACATCTTTCTTATTTCTGCTTTAACGTTTTATTTCATACATTATTTATATTAAAATATATTATGTAGGCAATAACTCAGTAATATTTTACTAATTTACTGAGGTGGCATCGTTGATAACTTACAAAAATTATGATAATTTGGTGGATAATTAAAAAAATGTTTGTTAATCACCTGTAGGTCTGATGTAAAATTAACGGTCGCCTGAGGGCCAGGCCCGGATTAAGAACACATAGGGCCCTAGGGCTATAGCTGTCACGAATCCGGTCTATGAACTTCCGTTCACTCACCACCAGAGGTCACCCGCTCACTACTTGGACTCTCACACTACACAGACTGTTACACTATACCCTGGACTACATTTCCCATCATCCATTGCACTGATTGCACACAGCTGTAACCAATCACACGCTCACCTGAAAGCTATTACACACACTATATAACATCCACCCAGATCCTGCTCAAGTCGCCGAGTATTGTCTGCGTTTATTACTCTCCTAGTGATAGCACTTTACGGAGCCAGTTCCAGTTTTCCTAGTTTAGTCATAGTCTCGCCTTGCCTGTTTTCCTGCGTTCAGATTCTTGCCTGTGTTTTCGGATTACCCTTTTTGTCTTGCTGTTTCGGACTCTGTTCGCCCCTGCCTGGATTATTGCTATGTACCTGGATTATCTCTCTTTGCCTTGCCCTGTTGGATATTGTTCACCTTCGATCGACCCACGCCTGTTTACTGGACTGCTCTTGTGATTTGCCCATACCATACTGTTTGCTGGTGTTTCGACCCCACGTCTTTTAATAAAAGCTTTGCACATGGATCCGCACGTCTCATGTTCTGGTTACTCCATAACAGAATACTCGGCCCTACAAGGATCCAGCAGCTTTTCACGCGGACAATGGCCAGGTATGGATATGGCAAGACTATTAGTAGCCCTTGAGCAGCTCAGCTGCTCAGACTCATTTTGTGATGCCTTTCAAGCTCTGAGCCGCAAGTTGCTCTCACTGTTTAAGGGAAACTGGACTTTTTGTCCAGCTCTTTTCTCCTTCTCTTTTAAGCTAACTCGTCAAAATTTGATACAGTATTACTGCCTCAGATCCTCTTTTTTAAAACATTAAATTTGCATTCATTAATTTAACAGATTCAGTTGCGTTACCAAGATTGTATGGCTCCCAGGGCAAAAATCAACCCAGTTTTATTGGAATAACATGCTTGTGGCGTCTGGAGATTTGCATTCATTAATTTAACAGATTCAGTTGCGTTACCAAGATTGTATGGCTCCCAGGGCAAAAATCAACCCAGTTTTATTGGAATAACATGCTTGTGGCGTCTTGTCACGTCTCAGCAGTTCGTCCAGAGTCACGTCACGTCACAGCTGATCTTCCAGAATCTCATCACATATCAGCTGATCTTCCAGAGTCACGTCACATCTCAGATGTTCGTCCAGAGCCATGTCACGTCTCAGCTATTCATCCATCGCTTTTTGGTGTGTTTGGGCTGCATACACTACCACAGAACTTCCAGAGATGGCAGTGCTCACTCCAGGTCCTCCAGAGGTGGCAGCTGAGGCTGCAGAACCCTCCGAGGCAGCGGCACTCGCTTTGGCTCCTGGTATTGTGGTGGCGCCCAGCAATACACTTTCAGTCTGTCCTGTCACGGTCAAAGGGACCCTTGCTGAACTCTGTACCTGTCCTGTTAAGGAGAATGTTAATGAACTTTCCCTGTTTCCTGCTCGTATTGCTGTAGAACCTCCAGAGGTGGTGGCATCCGCTGCAGAACCTCCAGAGGTGTCAGTAGTATCCACTTGTGAACTCTC
>NW_015625600.1:42851-44219 GCF_001515625.1 Sinocyclocheilus rhinocerous | reverse complement strand
GAGGTGGCAGCATCCGCTGCAGAACCTCCAGAGGTGTCAGTGGTATCCGTCTGTGAACTCTTTGCCTGTCCTGTCACGGCTATGGAGGCCGTCTGCGAACTCTCTGTCCGTCCTGTCACTGCTATGGAGGCCGTCTGTGAACTCTCTGCCTGTCCTGTCAAGGCTACGGAGGCCACTTATGAACTTTTATCCTGCTCTGAACCGGCCGAGGAGGCCATCTCTGAACTCACGCCGTGTTCTGAAACAGCCTTGGTGGCTGATTGTGAGCAGTCTGTCTGTCTCGTCTCAACTAAGGTGTCTGATTTCTAACTGTCTGTCTTGCCCATTTCTGTCAAGGAATTTAAACCTGAGCTGTCTGTCTGTAGAGTCTTAACAATATTAATATTCCATTATATTGCAGGCTCTTAATTATTGAATTCATATTTTTCTGCAATTAAACTTTATTAGAACTATTAAATTCTCCTTTGTAGTTGCCCTATAAGGAAAAGCTAATTCTTGAATTCAGAGTTAACTATAGTATTAGTAAACCTTTATAAAAGTGACTTATTGCCTTTATTTGACCCAATATTTAATAGGCTATAATTAGCTTATAATAATTTTCGTGACATTAATAATAAATACCATTAATTAATGCCATATTTCTACAGTGTCAGTAAATGCATGTTAAATAGCCTAGGTGTGGTGCTGTGGATTAAATTGCTTATTTAAAGTTTTGTACAGTTTACCTTTACACTTCAGTTCACATGGTCAGTGTTATTCAATCTGGTTTCCGCTAGCTACACCACAGAGACTTTACTGTTCAAACATAAGTGTCGTGTGTCGAATTCAAATGGGCAAGTGCTGCTTATCACTTCAATAGAGCGGCGAAAGTGTCGAGGTACAGTCGTTGTCAGCGCTGTGCCGGTGCCATGCCGAAAATTGATCGTCCGCCGAAAACTGATTGGCGCCTGTGATCACATTTTGGTGTGTAAAGTGTAAAACTGCATTTTATGGGTTTTATTGACCATTTAAAGGTATTTCAACAGGTAAAGAGGACTGCATGAGCTATAATCTGCCAAATATAACCCTCGAATGCAATCAAGTTATTTAGCTCATGCAGTCCTTTTTACCTAAATAAATACCCATAAAATACTGTTTTACACTTGCCAAAAAGTGATTACAGACTCTACTTATTGAGTGAACTGTCCTTTCTGCCTCAAAATGACTTGATTTCATTCATGGTTGTTATATTTGATATATTATAGCTCATTCAGTCCCTTTTACCTGTTGAAATGCCTTTACATGGTCAATAAAACCCATAAAATGCAGTTTTACACTTGCCAAAAAGTGAACTGTTCTTTCTGCCTCAAAATGACTTGATTTCATTCA
>NW_015625600.1:24253-39857 GCF_001515625.1 Sinocyclocheilus rhinocerous | reverse complement strand
TATAGTATTAGTAAACCTTTATAAAAGTGACTTATTGCCTTTATTTGACCCAATATTTAATAGGCTATAATTAGCTTATAATAATTTTCGTGACATTAATAATAAATACCATTAATTAATGCCATATTTCTACAGTGTCAGTAAATGCATGTTAAATAGCCTAGGTGTGGTGCTGTGGATTAAATTGCTTATTTAAAGTTTTGTACAGTTTACCTTTACACTTCAGTTCACATGGTCAGTGTTATTCAATCTGGTTTCCGCTAGCTACACCACAGAGACTTTACTGTTCAAACATAAGTGTCGTGTGTCGAATTCAAATGGGCAAGTGCTGCTTATCACTTCAATAGAGCGGCGAAAGTGTCGAGGTACAGTCGTTGTCAGCGCTGTGCCGGTGCCATGCCGAAAATTGATCGTCCGCCGAAAACTGATTGGCGCCTGTGATCACATTTTGGTGTGTAAAGTGTAAAACTGCATTTTATGGGTTTTATTGACCATTTAAAGGTATTTCAACAGGTAAAGAGGACTGCATGAGCTATAATCTGCCAAATATAACCCTCGAATGCAATCAAGTTATTTAGCTCATGCAGTCCTTTTTACCTGTTGAAATACCCATAAAATACTGTTTTACACTTGCCAAAAAGTGATTACAGACTCTACTTATTGAGTGAACTGTCCTTTCTGCCTCAAAATGACTTGATTTCATTCATGGTTGTTATATTTGATATATTATAGCTCATTCAGTCCCTTTTACCTGTTGAAATGCCTTTACATGGTCAATAAAACCCATAAAATGCAGTTTTACACTTGCCAAAAAGTGATTTGAGGCAGAAAGAACATATATGGATAAGATGTATGGCCACCAATTAGCCCTGCAATGAATCGCTGAGCTGATGGATGGAGCTAGTATACGCAGTGGAGATGTAAGGGCCTTCATGATGTTCGGACTGCAGGTGCGCTCGCTTGTCAGTATGTTGCAGCAACTGGGCCACAAAGGTACTGTAGAGCTGGAATGTGGATCACATGTGTCTTGACTCCTGAGTAAACTGCCACATGACCTCAGATCGAGTTTCAAGCGGTACACCCACCCTTTGCAAGTCTCTATTCCCACCTTGCTGGACTTCGCTGATTGGCTGGAATATGAGCTTCAAGTACAGGAAGACAATAGCCAGTACGCTTGTTATCCAAGGAAGGAATTTTCAGTGCGTGGCAGAGAGGTGAGAAGAGAGTCTAAGCAGCCTCGCAGACCGACCACCATTCTACTTGGTACTGACAAGTCACATTCCACATCAATGTCGTCAGCCACGTCTAAACCAGCTTCAGTCAGAGAAGAGAAGGTGAGAGCTTATTGTGCATACTGTGACAATAATTACCATTATCTGAATCGCTGTGACAACTTCAAGCTTCTCAGCAAAGCCCTGAAGATAGACTGGATAAAGACAAAGAACCAATGCTGGTGTTGTGGTCGTGGACATCAAGCAACTAACTGCACACTAAAGACTCTCTGCCCAACCTGCAACAATAAGCACCTTTTGGTACTGCATGATGCCAATGAACAGGCCAAGCCATCTCAGCCAAGTGCAGCTCCTTCCAGTGCAGTTTTATATGTTGACCACCCAACCTCCGGCAGTAAAGTACTGCTCAAAGTGACTAAGGTTCTGATCAGGAATGGCAACGTGGCAATGGAGGCCTACGCCGTATTAGATGATGGATCAGAGAGGACCATCATTCTGCATGATGCAGTGCAGAAATTAAGACTTGTGGGGGTGCCAGAGGACGTTGTATTCCGTACAGTGAGACAGGATACCCAGGTCATTCACGGAGCGGCAGTGACTTTTACTGTGTCCCCAACTGTTAACCCCAGCAAAGCTTACAAGATCCGTAACGCCTTCACAGCCAAAGCACTCGGTCTGGCAGAACATACACACCCAGTCAGTGTCCTGCAACGGAAATTCAAGCATCTTGCAGGGTTACCTCTACAACAGCTGGAAAAGGTACATCCTGTTCTTATCATTGGCTCTGATTGCCCCCACCTCCTTACACCCATAGAACCAGTCCGACTGGGTCCCCCTGGTGGGCCAGCAGCAGTAAGAACACGTCTGGGATGGACACTGCAGGGTCCAACTGAAGAATTGAGCAGTCATCTTTCCCATGATCAATGCTTCTTTACCTCGCTGCAGCCTGCCAATGACCTTTATGCAAATGTGGAGAGACTGTGGCAAATGGATGTTCTACCCTACCAGAGTGGAAAGGTGATCACCAGGTCACGTCAAGACAAAGGGTCCGTTTAGCTTCTGCAAGAAAACACAGTGAGAGTGGAGATTGATGGTGTCCAGCGATATGCTACTCCTCTGCTACGTGTCAAGAACATGCCTCGTCTCTACGCACCTAAGGAAGCTGTCTTACCTCAGATAAGGGGAATCGAGAAACAGCTGGAAATAGACCCTGTTCTAGCTGCAGCATACCAAGAGGAGCTAGCCAAGCTAGTACAAGCGGAGTATGTTGTCTAACTTAGTCAGGAGCAAGTGGTGCAAAATGGTGCAGCATAATGGGAAGAACAGGGTGGTCTTTAACTGTTCATTCTCATACCAAGGGCACAACCTGAACGAGCTCCGGTTACCTGGTGCAACACTTGGTCCATCTTTCCTGGCAGTCCTTCTGCGTTTCCGGGAGCACTCTGTTGCCATCAGTAGTGACATCCGCAGCATGTTCCATCAGGTACGCCTCTTGCCACAAGATAAACCACTGCTGAGATACATCTGGAGAGACATGCAGAGAGACAGAATCCCGGATGTCTATGAATGGCAGGTACTGCCTTTCGGGACCACTTGCAGTCCGTGTTGAAAGTGAAAGTGAAAGTGACGTGACATATGGCCAAGTATGGTGACCCATACTTGGAATTAGTGCTCTGCATTTAACCCATCCAAAGTGCGCACACACACAGCAGTGAACACACACACACCGTGAACACACACCCGGAGCAGTGGGCAGCCATTTATGCTGCGGCGCCCGGGGAGCAGTTAGGGGTTCGGTGCCTTGCTCAAGGGCACCTCAGTCGTGGTATTGAAGGTGGGAGAGAGCGCTGTACATTCACTCCCCCCACCTACAATCCCTGCCGGTACGAGACTCGAACCCGCAACCTTTGGATTACGAGTCCGACTCTCTAACCATTAGGCCACGACTTCCCCCATGCGCCTCGTTTGCGCCTCGTTTGCTTTACAGAAGCACATTCTAGATCACAGCCAGCCTGGAGAGGACACAAAAGTTTCAGTGGAGAAGTCATTTTATGTGGACAATTTCCTCCAGAGCTTTGCTTCCCATGACATGGCCAAGAATCTTGTAGACAAACTCCGTAGCCTTCTAGCATCTGGTGGCTTTGAGCTATGACAGTGGGCTAGCAATGACCCTTCAGTTATCAGCCATCTGCCAGCCGACATTCAGTCTCGGAGTAGCATCCTCTGGCTCAGCAAAGGCCACCAAGAAGCTCAGGAATCAACTCTTGGCCTGCACTGGAATTGCCAATCAGACACACTTTCGTACAAACAACGCAAATTAGACTGTCAAGTGCCCACAATGCGAAACATCTACCAGATCCTTGCCAGCCAGTATGATCCCCTTGGCTACATTGTACCCTTCACCACTCGAGCCAAGGTGATAGTGCAGAGGTTGTGGGACAAACAGAGGGAGTGGGATGACCCAAGGCTGCCAGAGGACCTATTAGACTCTTGGAAACATTGGGAGAGCGAAATGGAAGATCTGCAGCATATCAGTTTGTCCAGATGTTACTGCAGCAAATAATTGGACTGCTCCACTAGTATTAGGCAGCTTCACATTTTTTGTGATGCCTCAGAGAAAGCGTATGGATCTGTGGCTTACTTAAGAACAGAGAAACCTCAAGGTAAAGTGGAGGTGGCCTTTGTAACAGCTAGGTCCCGTGTTGCTCCCAAGAAACAGCAGAGCATTCCTCGTCTTGAGCTGTGTGCCGCACTCACAGGTGCACAGCTTGCTAAAGTCCTGAAGGCAGAGCTAACGTTACCACTCAGTAGTGTCACACTGTGGTCTGATTCCACCACTGTGCTAACTTGGCTTTTATCAGATTTCTGTCGTTTTAAGGTGTTCGTGGGGACCAGAGTGGCAGAGGTACAGGACTTGACTGAATCTGACACCTGGCGTTATGTACAGTCATCCGACAACCTAGCAGACGCCATTACAAGAGGAAAGTCTCCCTCTGATCTCAACAAAGACAGCAGATGGAACCAAGGCCCAGCATTCCTCAGACAAAGACCAGACAGCTGGCCAGAGGCCACCATTAGCCCACGTAAGTCAAGACAGTGAGCTGAAAAGGTCAACCTTCTGTGGACTGTTAACCTCTACTCTGTCACTGCCAGATCCTCATCAATTTTGCACCTTCACAGACTACCTAAATGCTCTTATACAACCATCAGCTGAAAGCTCTCCCTCCATTGCAACTGCAGAAGACTATATAGAAGCTGAGCTCACAGCCCTCCGACAGATCCAGGCAGAATCATTCCCAGACAAGATATTGCACTTGAAATCTGGTAAACCTCTACCAAGCAATAGTCGACTGCTTTGCCTAGCCCCCGAATTAGATATCAGCACCAATCTCATTCGGGTTGGCAGTCGCCTCCGACAAATCAGTCAACAAGATGAGGATACCATTCACCCCATTGTCCTTGACCCACATCACCCGCTCACCAAACTGATTATCAAAGACTACGATGACTGTTTGCATCACCCTGGACCAGAGAGGGTGTTTGCGGAGCTCAGGAGGAAATACTGGGTATTAAGAGGACGAGCAGCAGTCAAACATCACCAAAGCCAATGCGCTGAATGCCAAAAATGGCGGGCTAAACCGCATCCCCCCAGGAGGGCAGACCTCCCACCTGCCAGGTTGAGAATTCACCAGCCAGTTTTCTATTCAACAGGGATAGATTGCTTTGGTCCCTATTTCATAAAGGTGGGATGGAGAAATGAGAAGCGTTGGGGGATCATCTTCAGGTGTATGACCTCCTGTGCAGTGCATATTGATCTCATCACAAGTATTGGCAGTGATTCATTCCTGATGACCCTTCATCGCTCCATTGCTCGATGAGGGAAACCCTTTGAAATCCTGTCAGATCAGGGAACGAATTTCAAAGGTGGGGAAAAGGAGCTTCGGGATGCCTATGCTGCTCGTCAGCCTGAGCTCCAAGCTCAACTTGCAAGCCAGCAAATCAAGTTTATGTTCAATCCACCTAATGCCCCACATTTCAGTGGATGCTGGGAGCGGGAAATTCGGTCCCTGAAAACAGCTCTGCAAGTGACCCTCGGAGCACAGATGGTCACTGAAGTAGTATTGCGGACTGTTCTCATTGAAATTGCTGGGATCCTCAATGCCAAACCCCTTGGTTACACATCTTCAGACATCGCTGACCCTGACCCAGTTACACCCAACATCCTGCTGATGGGGCGGCGGGATGCCTCACTTCCCCAAGCGACATACCAGGATTCTGAGCTTCTGAGTCGACGGAGATGGAGGCATAGTCAGCTGCTAGCTGATCGCTTTTGGAGGCAATTCATCCGTAACTACCTACCCAGCCTTCAAACCAGACAGAAATGGATGTCAGAAACAGACAACCTACGGATAGGTAAAACTGTTATGATTGTGGATCCACAGCTACCTCGCGCACGTTGGAAGGATTGTTCAAGTTTTCCCTGGGAAGGATGACAGAGTCAGATCAGCTGAGATCAAAGTGAAGGACAGAACTTACCTAAGGCCAGTGACCAAGATCATCTGCCTACCTCCTTTGCCTGAATGACATTCCAATACTTAGTAAGGCCTTTCTTGTTGTTCAAATTCACCTTGTGAATTTGGGGGCGGCTGTAAGAAAGGCCACCCCTCGAAAGTTAACTCTTCCAAACCCTCCCACCTGTGTTCGTGATTTGGATTGTTCCAAAACTTTCCGTGGAGTGGAAACCAAGACAGCTCTCACGGTGCATTATGGGCATTCTCTAGCCGTTGAGCGTGCACCAGTTGTACACTCGTTTTTGCAGTGCATTATGGGATTGAATGAGTGCACTCGAGAACGTCCACTATGGTTTCGGACACCACTAAAAATGGCTGTTCCCTCAAATAGTGCCCTATTCAAGGGTATAGGGGGCGATTTCGGACACAGCCAGTGTTGAGGCTGGATGTGTATATGTGTTAATAGTCAATAGTTAATAAGTTTAATTAGTTAGAAGTGCCCCGTTTAAGAATTGTGTGGATATATGTGTGCGTGCAACTAATCGTAAGTACATTTACCTAATTTATTGTATGATAAGTTCACGAGAGAGATTAATGACCGCTACAGCGGCATTACGCCTACATGTTTACATTGTTAATTATATTTGCACATTATCTTGTGGACAAAATGTTATAATTCTCCTGTGTTATTTGTTTGATAGAGTATTTGATGTTATATTGCATATTAGGCTATAATGCGTTGACTTGAAACACATCTCAGGGAACATGTTCGGGCTTGTTCACCTGACGAGTTAGGCATGTGAGCTAGACACACAGTGCAGTAGTGCGATAATTTTATAGAACTTCGATTCGTATGTGTATCTATGTTATATTTATATTGTTTACTTCATGTTAAGTTCTCTGATATATAATTTACAAGGCTGTTACTTATGAGTATTCAAGTACTGCTATAAATATCTGTTAATGTATATTTATTCATTTATTTATATTTGTATACTGTTTTATATTTACAGAACCACACACACAATAAATTTGCACAATAAATCACCCTGAAGTACATTCCTGGTGTGAGACCTAATGTTCTGACTGGACATCCTGTAGCCGTTCAATGAATCCGAACCAGAGTTAGACAAGAGTAGTCAGCAGTTTTTCAACCGCACTAGGCTATATTTCTGGTCAGTTTAATAAATAATTAATCACAAAACTATCATAAAAATTAAGTATCTTGGGGATGATCGAGGGGCACAAGGAAAATGTCAGACCCGGCCCTGCAGCGGGGGGTGCTGCAGCACCCTCAGCACCCCTAGTTCTGCGCTGGTGCCGGCTCTGGTAGTGGTTATGATATATAATTTGTTTTAACTATATCTAACAGGCAATCTTTGGTCTCATGAATCTATTATTTGTTCCTGGTCATATCGTTTTGGATGAGCACAAAGCTTAGTTTCATAACTTTATATGTTTATCTTTACTGTCGTGTAGCTCTGATGTAGCATACGTTTGCCTGAATTTTTGGTTTTGTCTTAATTTCCTATTATATAAGCCTCTTTTATTTCATACTTATATATGTTTAATGGCTATTATTGTTCATTAAAACTGACATTTAACAAAAAGAGGCAGCATATTGTTTTATGTCATACATTTATACATACAGTGAAGATAATCAAGTATATGCACATATTGCCTGAACCACATATTAATGTTTAATGTATTTGTGTGTGTGTGTGTTTTATATTATATGTGGTTGTGTTTTATATTTTGTTTTGTTCTAAGTATACATACAGTGAGTGAAGATAATCAAAGTATGTCCGCGTTGCTTGAACTACATTTTTGTGGCTATTAATATGTTTAAATGACAACGAAAAGAGGCAGTGGTGTTTGATATCATATTTCGTCTTATTGTAAATATACATGCAGTGAGGATAACCGGAGTAGTCAAGGCGAGCTGAGTGACGTTATCAACTACACTGCTGTTCCATTTGCAGGATTACCGGACTTGTGTCCTCCCGCCCTCAGGAGTTTGCATTCCCGAGTCGAACTTGCCAAGTCCGAACTACCAAGGATGCAAGTCCGAACTTTGCGTAGGCCTACTTGGTATTGAGAAATGGCCTTAGTCTTAGTCTTTTAAATTAGTCTTACTCCTGGTGTCAAATGTACTTTTTAGTTATTATCATATTTATTCAACCTTGTCCTGTTTTTGTTTAGTTTAAATTTGAGCATTTTAGTCAATGAAAACTTTTCGTCATGCTGTATAATAGTTAATCTGATAAAGAAATTATTTATTTTTTACTCAAAATTATAATTGAAAAGATTGTTGTCATTTGAGAAATTTATTTTTACATTTCAGGTATTGCACATTCACCAATAAGCACAAATCAATAGAATGTGTACACATGGTTTATTTTACCTCATCTAGTGTACTGATTTATTATAGGCTATTTAATATATAAATTAATATCAAAGACTTAGATATGCACTCTCTCTGTCTACATTATGAAAACTGGCAAAAAAATATATATTTTAACAGTAAAATTCCTAATAGTAATTCCAATAATTCCAAATTGCAATAATGTTTCTCTATTAAAACAACAGCGGTTGAGGAAGTGCATTTATTCAGCAACCACAATCGCAAACAAAATCGTCGAGATCTCATGACAGAACACAAACTGGCTGAGTGACACTTTCATTTAAGCTGAACATCTCACATGTAGATCACTAAATTTCAGCTTACTTGTTTGTCTGTGTTTTCAGATCATCGTAGGCGCTTCCGCAATGAAGGACGAGTGCTTGCGCATGGTTGCCAGATTGCAAAATAATAAATAAAATAAAATAAGCAAAACACCCAGAAGAAAATATATCCTTTTAACAGAGAAGCTCTGATTTGCGGATTTTTACACTTGATATCTGCAACCGCACACATGAAAGCTCGTGTAGTAGAGGTGTGTACAGCAGTCCGCAATAATATTTTGTCTCCTTTTTTCGACGAAAATTAAAGTTTTAATAGTTTTTATTTTTTCAAATAAATTTTTTTTTTAAATACAGTATTTTTTCGTCATATTGCATGTTGATATAGTCACAGTTATTGTTTATTGACCTTATTGTCGTCTCGTCATGGTCTTGTCTTAGTCATGGGAAAAAAAGCTCGTCAACAAACATTTTTCGTCATACTTTTCGTTAACAAAATTAATGAAAATTAATGCTTTGACGCCTTCATCTTGTTACCACCGTTTTTGATAATACATTTGTATTAAATCATGCATCCAGAAAAAATTAAAACAGGCAACACAGAATTTCATAAATAAATAAATAAATAGCATTTCATAGGGCCCTATTATTGTACAAATAAATACATAAATAAATAAAAATAATAATAATAATAAATTGTTTATTTAAAAAAAAAATAACTATACTATACTGAATTAAATAGCATAGACTTCTTCGTGGCTAGTGTTTGCATATTTCATTTCATTATGTAACCAACTTGTTCTAAAGGTCTGTGTACTAGTGTTAAATGTGACTGTTTTTGACAGTTTCTGACAGATAACATCATGTTGTTTTTTGGTTTCGAAGTTAGAAATTCCAGTTTCAGTAGTAGATAAGTCAAAATTAACATTCCAAATCTATTTGTTGTATAGTGTAAGCATGTGGTGGAGTATGTCAGAAAACAAAAAGGGCATCCATTAACTGTCAGCAACTGGGTGTGCATCCAGTGTAGACAAATGTGAACACCAACGTTCACCTTCATGTACTTAGATTTGTGTATATAAAATTTTCCCAGCAGAAGAATGTTGTTAACCAGGAAGTCGTCTTTATCTATGGACTTGTAATGAACAATATCGATGTTCTTCACAGTGAAGTTTCAAGGTGAGGTACCTTTCGGTAAAACCAGTCATGAATATCAGACCATAAATAATCCACATACATACAGTGAAAAAACTGATGATCCGTGGTTTCAAAATCATCAGAAAATATACATTAATTAGAATCAAATCCAAATCTAAGTCATAAATATTTACTTGATGGATATATCCCACTTAAAATTTTAAAATTAATTTCTTTAATTTTGGGAGATAAAGGAAATGTTAAATATTTGGTTCTAAGTATGTAAATTGTATCTTTTGAGAAATTGTCAAATTGAGTTTCTGTAAACTACTATAGGATAAGAAATGTTGTAAACATATTTCTAATAATTTTGTTTGAAAGTTGACTTTCTTTGAAATCACAACCTTCAACTGAATGTGGTGGTAGATGCGGGATCATGGGGATAGAATAAGAGAATTTCTTTAATTAAACAGACAATAGAGTTAAGGATGGCTTTAGTAATAGATTCAAATTTGGCCCGGTTGCAAATTAAGTTATATTTAACACAAACATTTTCATATGAAATAATTCCACTATTACTATCAATTAAATTGAACACTGACCAAATACCTCTCTCCATCCAGTCCTTGTCATCCAGTCCCAGAGGAAAGAAAAATCAAAAGTGAGATCTCTTTAGCATCTCAAATATTTCTAGACAGAAATTAGGTTAATTTAAGATCGAATGGAGATTTTTGCTTGAGTCTCCTGCTTCTCAAACTTGTCTCCTGAGACAAACACTCTTAACACTAAGTGGCCCTGGACTTTTTGGCACAGAGCGGCCCACCAAACCCAGTCCGTAACACACCGCACCACACCATAAATGACTGGCATTCTTTTTGCATTATAATTTGTCTTTCCTGGTGTATATGGCAAATAGTAAATTTTTAAGAAATTTTTTTACGAGGGACAGTTTAATATCACAACACTCTTAACACTAAGTGGCCCTGGACTTTTTGGCACAGAGCGGCCCACCAAACCCAGTCCGTAACACACCGCACCACACCATAAATGACTGGCATTCTTTTTGCATTATAATTTGTCTTTCCTGGTGTATATGGCAAATAGTAAATCATTTTTAAGAAAATTTTTTACGAGGGACAGTTTAATATCACAAAAGTTAAATACCTATATTATCAGTCCATATGACACAATGCTCTGGTATCGTCTAGAAGAATTGAAATGTGCAGAATGCGGACTGTTTTGATGTAGCCTTTCTATTGGTCATATACAGTATTTGTCCTTTTTGCAGGAGCTTGACATCTATCATTTTAAGGAATAGAGCTCCAATTGTGGAAAAGAGTATACAAATTATTTTGATGATGAAAAATACAGTAAACAGTACTGTGAAATATATAATGTTAAAATTTAAAATAGCTGTCTTGCATAAAACATATTTGATTGGTGATCAAAGCTGAATTTTCAGCATCATTACTCCAGTCTTCAGTGTCTATTTGCTGCTCAAGAAACATTTCTGATTATTATCAATGTTGAAAACAGTTGTGCTGCTTCATATTTTTGTGGAAAATGTGATACCATTCAGTCTTGGGTAAGATTAAAAAATATAAATGAATATTTTTCTTCAACATGGTTGCATTAAATTGATTTAAGTGACAGTAAAGATATTTATACTTGTTACGAAATACTTATATTTGAAATAAATGCTGTTCTTTAACTGAGAACCATTATACCAATAATAAAAAGCATTATTAATAATTGATCAAAAATAATAACTGATAATAATTAGGCAGCAAATTAAGCAGCATTAAAATGATTTCTGAAGGAACACTGAAGACTAATGATGCTGAAAATTCAACTTTGATCAGAGAAATAAATTACATTTTAAAATATCCTAAATAGAAAACCACTATTTTAAGTGTAATATTTCATAATATTACTGTTACTGTATTTTGATCAAATAAATTCAATCTTCTTTCAAATAAATAATTTGATTATGCTGGCACCTTTTTTGAGGTGGTTTCTTAGTCCAAAGCACTACATTTGCTGTATTTTTGTGCACTTTCAGATGTGTTTGGCATACAGATCAGAATGGTTTGACTATGTAAAATGCTCATTTTGATCAAACACAGAATGCTTATCAACATTTTGTCATATGATTTGGTATTTCCTGTATATCCACAGTGGCTGTTATGCAAAACCACCTTATTTCTCTAATAAATATTGCAATATTCTATCATTGTCTTCATTAATTCTGATTGTGCAGCCTGTTTACATCATTAACACTTACAGAAATAGTTTAACTAGTTTAGTTTTGTTTTTCTTCAGAAGCTCCAAGAGACTGTGTGCACCCAACTTTGTAGAGAAACACAATTTCACAAAATGGAAAGATTACTACTTTAAACTCTAAAGCAAATTGAAAGGTGAAAAAATAATGGGCGATTTCTCACAGACCACTGTGCCTGAAAGGGTTCATCTAATTTATATTCTACTTTTTCTAGTCTTCTATTTATCAGCTTTTCTTTTTCTAGTGGCTTATTCTGTCGGAAAGTGTTTCGGCTAGCCAGGCTTGAGGGATTTGTCAAAAGAAATGAAAAAGAAAGTGAACAAGAAGGAGAGAAGATTCTCCTGTTAACAGAGTCTTCATCGCCACCTGAAATGACCCATGAAGAGAGTCTTATGTCATGTCATAAAAGGCTGTGTCATATTTCAGGCAGACAAATATTTTTCACCCTGGCCAGATATTTATCAAATTGAACAGAGTGTGAACCACAACATGAAGAGGCGCTCTGAGATCCTGAACTACTGACCCTTGTGAGGGGAATGTTTACAGGGGTGTTTTATGCAAAGCATTATGGGACATACAGCTGAAAATTAGTCCTTTGATCTGAATCGTTTAGTAGTAATTTAGTAGCAAGTTTTTATGGGAGCCCGATTCTGCCTATTAAATAAATAAATAATTGCAACTTCAGTTCTACTAATTGGGACTTTATATCTTAATGTGACTTTATATTTGTGTATAAATTTTTTCGTACTTGTGACTTTTTAAATCACAATATCATTTATTTATCTTGCAATTGTGATTTTGTTTTTTGTTTTAATTTGACCTTGTAACTCAGAATGTGATTTTTAACAAACTAATGTGTAAAATCTCAGCATGACTATATTTCACAATTGTGAATTTGTTCCATATAATTGTGACTATAAATAATATAAACTTTATATCTTGCAATTTTGACTTTTTTATTACAATCTTAGATTGTATCTTTTAAAGGGGTCATATGATGTTGCTAAAAATAACATTATTTTGTGTATTTGGTGTAATGAAATGTGTTTATGCGGTTTAAAGTTAAAAACACACATTATTTTCCACATACTGTACATTATTGTTTCTCCTCTATGCCCCGCCTTTCTGAAACGCGTCGATTTTTACAAAGCTCATCGTTCTGAAAAGCGAGGTGTGCTCTGGTTGGCCAGCTATCTAGTGCGTTGTGATTGGCCGAATTCCTCAATCGTGTGATGGGAATGTTACGCCCCTCACCATACTGTGATGCCGTGTCCTGGCATGATGAGACAAAGCCAATAAAACCAATTATAAACGAGGCATTTGTTGCATCCAGTGGGGACATAATTACTGATTATAATGACTTATACTGTCTTTTTACGCGTTGCGTAGAATCGTGCCGCATAAACATAAAACCATGTCTGCATTTGTGATTGTAGAAACGACAAACATCAAGCGCTACTCTACACTGCTCAAAACTCGCGTTTGAATCGTCAGTGGTAAATCCTTTAAATATGAAAACGTACTTACAGGCTGTGAGTCAGCATTATTTGTCAGCATCATAGACTGTATAGGGTCAGCATACGCGCCGAAGGGGAAACAGAGGAACTGAATTAACAGGAACAGCCGGCATTGTAGCCTACTCTCCCAGGAAACAGTCCTCGTCCTCCGTAAAATGCGTTGCACACATCTGAATATTTGGTTTGAACTGTTCTGGAACAGTGTTGTAAATACAACTTAACCACTGATTTCTAGTTGTGTCCTCTTTTGGAAGACCAAACAAAGTAGTTTCGCTTTCACAACGAAACACACAGCATCTCCACGACATGTGGAGATCAGCGCCCCTCGTCTAACAAGCGGTTCGATCCTTTTAGGCGGATCAGAGGAGAATGCTGTCACTAATGATTCCATATCACTGAAAGCTTAAGATTTGGAGGATTGGGTATGCTCCGGAGAGGATCCTGACACCCTTCTCCCCAGTGGGTTATTATGGGCCGGCGGAGAGCGAACTGATTCGAATTCTCACCAAGCTGTGGAGAATCTCAACTTAGAATGGTCGGCTCTAGAAGAGCCTGCCCGTTGCCGTTTAGATGAATGATGCCAGCTGGGCTGCCGTCAATGAATCACCCACCGGAGAACGGTGCCGTTTTTTTCCCAGAAGTTCACATTGAACTCATCAAGGTGTGGGGTGCCCCTACTCGGCGCATGTCCACTTTTATAATTCTGCCGCCCTCGCCTCTGTTAATGGCGCTGAAGTAAGAGGGTATGGCAAGCTCCCCCTTGAGAAGAGGTGGTCGCTGCACACCTCTACCTGCTATCTGCCTGGCAGATTTGCAAAGCGCTTCACTGCAGCTCAGAAGTCGTTGCAGGTCATGCGCCACTTCCTGCCTAAGCGCTCCAGCCCCGTAGAATGAGGCTACTCGCCCCAGTTCGCTCGCAGGCTGCCTCGCTTCAGAGGCATTATTCAAGCTTCGGTACAGGACAACAATGCTTATGTTCTCCGGTCTGAAGTACAAACTCTGCTTGCAAAAGAAGTCATGGAAACGGCTCCTCTAGCGAACAGCGAGTCAGGCTTTTACAGCCGCTACTTCCTCGTTCCCAAGACATATGGCTGGCCCAGGCATCTGAACTGTGCACTTATGCGAAGTGCACGGACGCGGCTCCTTCCCCTCTGAGACAGATCCGCATTGTGAATTACCTAGCCAGATCGGAACAGGAACTCATTGCTCACAGGTCGCTGCTGAGACCGTTTGATAGGGAACATTCCTGTCTCCGGTTACTAACGTAACCTCGGTTCCCTGAGATAAGGGAACGAGCGTTGCATAAGTTGCTATGCTATAAGGCTGTACGCGAATCAATGACTGTCACTTCAGTCGAAAGATTTTCGGTCGGCCCCTCCCCTTTTGGCGGGTTAGAGCACCATTGGTTTGTGCAGCTACAAAAACGTGAACAAATCAGGCTTCAGTATCAGAGTAAACAAGAGTTTCCCCATAGCATCAAGCTACGCAACGCTCGTTCTCTTATCTCAGGTAACCGAGGTTACATTAGTAACTGGAGCGTTTTCCAATTTACCTCGTCATGCAGTTTACATTCTCGTGGCTGTTTTCAGCCAGCATCACTACCGAACCTTTAATGTTCTCATATCACATGACTGCATAACACAGTTCTTTGTTACATCTGAATGGATCAAGTGACTTGCGCTGTTTATCACTTTAAATCGTGGCGGAAGCTGAGCGCAAGTTCACTGGCGGATGCACTGGGTAGCGCCGCTTCACACTTTTGCAGTAGGCTTTTTGCGGTTTCGCATGTTTTCGCATGCATATTCCCTAATATGGGGGAGGTCTCCCTCGGCCAGTACTCCAGCCCACCGGGAATGTCCCGGTGCTCCCTATGGCCAGTACATGCCTGCCAGTCACCACTGCTGCAGTTACAGTTTTTCACCTTCAAACCATCTGTAAATATAGGTGAGTAAAAAGGGAAATGATGTCTAAATATAGCTTAGTTGTCTATATACATATGAGTGAGTCACTCCTTTCTTTTTATAAGTCAAATCCACATTGAGAATAGGTTCCCTTTCAAGGGAACTTCGAACTGCGTCCTCTAGGGGTCGCTATGGGGAACGCCTCGTCGTGACCCATGTCTGAAGCATACATTGAAAAAACACCAACAACACGTTGGCCGGCGACAGCCCATGACGTCCCTACCGGTGCGACCATAGTATAAATAGGCGCCGGGAGAACATGTCATTCTCTTCTTCGTCTTCA
>NW_015625600.1:16854-21054 GCF_001515625.1 Sinocyclocheilus rhinocerous | reverse complement strand
ACGCAAGCTTCAGACAAAGAAGTGAATGACATGTTCTCCCTGCGCCTATTTATACTATAGTCGCACCGGTAGTGACGTCATGGGCTGTCGCCGGCCAACGTGTTATTGGTGTTTTTTCAATGTATGCTTCAGACACGGGTCACGACGAGGTGTTCCCCATAGCGACCCCTAGAGGACGCAGTGTCTCGTTCCCTACTCAGGGAACCATGGTTACATAAGTACCTGAGACGTTTTCTTAGTTTCCAGGGAGTTACAGAAACTGAAGTGTATCTGGTTTAAATGTCAAAGTTTACATTTAAGCTTTATAAATGCGGTTTGATGTGAATACCAAAAGGTATGGTGCTTTTATATTTGCTCTCATACAAATGAATGTATTGGGGGTAAAAGATAAAGACAATGGCTGTGCTCTGACTTTGGCCGTATTTACATGTAAAATGATCAGGTTAGAAAGAACAGAATATCTATTTTAACTGAATGCGCTGGTGCGCTACTGCTCAGCCACTCCCTGAACAGAGCAGACGCAGAAAGAGAAAACAAGTGTGCACAGTTGGGAAAACAAGACCTCGCAGTACCGGCGAATTTCGGGAAAAAAAAAAGGTCTCTAAAGGGGTCTGAAAACTGGAAAGTACAAAGTACAAAGACGCTAAATTGGCAAAACTGGGTCTGTATTTTAAAATGTTATTTTTCCTGTGATGGAAAAGCTCCATTACTCCAATCTTCCTTGTCACATGATCCTTCAGAAATTATTAATATGCTGATGTGGTGCTCATGAAACCATTCTAATCATTGTTATCAAAATGTTTGTGTCGCTAAATGAAGTGTGGAGGTGTATTTATCTGGACTTTTTGATGAACAGAAAGATTGAAATAGAAAAATAGAAATGTTATTAAAAAATATTAATTATTTGAAATTATTTGAAACAGAAATTTTAGTAAAATTATAAATTACCTTAATAATAATAATAATGATAATAATAATATCCTCCCAAAATGTAAAGCTAAAAAACACAGTAGCCTATAGCCTAAAAATGTGTTCAAGAGTTTCAGAAAGGAAAAACAGAAGACACAAGGATCCATCTCAAACAGAAATTGCGTCTGTAAAAATTTCCGTATATCCGAAATAGGATTTTATAACGTGTCTCTTTAAACTTTGGGGCAACAGGCTATTTTAGATAGAATGTGAAAGATTTGTCTCTTACTGAAATCTCAACAAGGCTATATCACTGAAAATCTCAAGCAAATGTATGCTTAAAAACTTTGTAAATCAATTATTTATTATACTTATAGTCGCACTTCTATAACTGCCTGGTACAGCTCAGCTACCAAATCAGGCCTTAGAAGATTGCAGCAGATAGTCCGGACTGCTGAGCAAAACACAACCCTCCCCACTATCCAAGAACTGCACTCATTCAGAGTGAGTAAAAGGGCAGGCATAATCATTATTATAATCATTAACCCAGGCCACTTCCTCTTTGAACTGTTGCCGTCTGGTTGGCGCTACAGAGCACTGAGCACCAGAACGGTAGCGGTGTAAATCGGAAGGTTCATCACGATACGATATTATATCGATTCTCATACCCAGTGATACGATATTTGCTAATACCTCAAAAAAAAATTACGATACGATTCGATTCTGGAGTATATCCAGAGCCGATCCTCCTTATACGCAAAGTAGGCTACGCATGTTGCGTAGGGCCCCCGAAACACCTGGGGGGCCCCCTTGCTCTTAAGGATTATTTCATTTTAGTTTCGTTTTTGATTTTGGCCAGCGGTTATGAAAACATGAATGTTCCTTTCCTTTAATGCGGTGCGCTGTCACCTTTTCTTTGTAACATCCAAATCAGTCAAATCATGTAACGTGACTGTCATATACAGTCTCCTGCCGTTCTTGCTCGATACTAAAAGATGAGTTAAACACTGTTTCCCAAGCGCTTTCCGTGATTCAAAACGGAGTGAAACATGGACACATATAGGCTTTGTGCTTTGTATGTCAAAACGTCTTGGTGAGTTTTCACTAAACACAGTCAGTTATGAACTAAACACATACAGTTTGAAAAGTAAACGAATGCTAGTCAGTATCTGTGCATTCCGTGACAGAATCCTACTGTATAAACCTGCTGCTGTCTGTCATCATCTGTTAATCAAACAATAAAAGAAAATTAGAGAATTATTCACTTTGTTATTAATCAATTTAATGTTTAATTTATATGGTCCATGCAGTGCTTTATTTTTAATTTCCACATCCTGTACCTCAATTGGGACATTCACAACAAAACATAGGCCTACTAATAAAGAAAAATAAATAATTGAAAAAAATAATAAAAAATCAAGTCACACTGTAAAAAATCCAATTAACAAAATGTTGGAAAGGCAAAAATATTTAAGTTGAGCTAATTTTATTGCTTGGGCTTAGTTGAGAGGACATATTATATTAAGTCTACACAAATATATTTGAAAAACATTGAATGAACGGTTATTTTCAAATCCAGTCAACAATTAGCTATGCTAATGTTGACTAAACTAATAAAAACTAATCCAGCCAACACGGAGATCGTTCCACGTGCACGAGCCTGAGCGACTTCGCGGGAGAAACAGCGCCATCTTGTCAAGTTCACGAGTCAGGTAAGTGCCACTAAATAAATGTTATTTTTTAGACTAAATTTATCGACAAAAACATATAGCATATCCGATGCTTTTGAGTGGCTATTTAGAAGTGTTTTATAAGTCGTGTGTCCGAAGAAAAATGAATATTTAGGCTATGTTAAATGTATGTCAACCCCACGTGTCAGGTAAGTGGAATTGAATTTGTACGGAATTTGAACTGAAGTGGAACTGAATACTTGTATATTAAAAAAAGGTGTAAACGTATTATTTAAAACGTATGTATTTATACACAAATGTACAACATATATAAAAACATCGAATAAGCGTTGTATGAATATGTCTGAGGGAAATTAGCTGTTTAAGTGAAGGGAACGTGGTCTTTCTTCTAGTTTAATCAATAAAACACTTAATGTCAAAAGCTGCGTTACTATAATGAATTTTAGGTTTAATTTTGGCGTGTTGTATGATATTTTTGTGTTTCCGTGACGTAAAAAAATATGAAGAGATCGCGCAGTCTCTCTCTTTTATAAGCCACTAGGCGCGTTTCCATTACAGATTTGCGCAAAACTTTGGCGATATTTTATAAATGTCGATAAAAAAGTATTGCGAAATGACGGCGTTTCCATTAACCAATGTTATGCGACTAAAACGTAACCTTTTGCCTCTCGCGATAAGTCATGGCAACGGATTTTGGCGGGATTTTGGCTATATTTATTCAAAGGAGGCTTTTGCGTGTATCTTTACAGAAGCAGCAAAGAGAGCCGCTTCAGAAACGTGCGTGGCACGGCTGGAATAAACCATAGCCTGTATAAAAACATAAACACAAGCATTGAGTGGCCGCAGTACAATTTCAATTTGCGCAATTTGAAGGGTAATGGAAACGCGCCTACTGATGCTTACTACGACGAAACGTGTAATGTAAACCACAGTAATACGTTTATTTGAAGTTACTTAGGACGACTAAACGGGTTTTTTAAACCACAAAAATTTGTTAATTTGCAGTTAAACTGAAATGTTGAATTGGTTTTTGCGTGTGCAAACTTTTGCAATTGTCCTGTGAAGTTAAAAGTCAACATTAAACATGACTAACAACCAGGCTCTTTTCAAACGGGGTGGATTACACTGCGTTTCTGGTCTCGTGAAGGGGCTTCGGAGAGGAGTTTGTCATTCCGAACGAGAATAAACAACTGAATCCTTTCACAAGGCTGTTATCAAAGCAGACTGCGTCTCAGTCAGTTCCCTAGGTAGTGAATCACTAGATCGTGCACACGAGTCCCTGCACTGGTAAAGAGACCATGGCTTAGTAAACATTGGGACAATTGATCAATCAATTTGTAAAACGTCACCACTGGTATTTATCAACAACAGGCAGGCATATTTTGATATTATTTTAATGCTGTTTAAGGTAGACTTATAATATGAAATGTGCATGTTCTGTTACAAATCCGTGCAACTAATGAACAGTCAGCATCAATGCTTCCCGTGTTGTGCGATGGATTGAGATTTTTTTTGTGTGCCAAAAAAAATGGTTGCAACTTCTGTTTCATCACAAATTTAATTAACTGGTATTACATTTTAAATGATTTATAAGGCATCG
>NW_015625600.1:8900-15862 GCF_001515625.1 Sinocyclocheilus rhinocerous | reverse complement strand
GGGTGTGGCCAAAGGTTTCATTGGTGCTTTCTCATCATTGCAAGTTTTCAGATGCTGGCCAGTCACTTCTTCCAAGGCTCCAAACACTGCCATGTGACCAGACTGCTCCACTGAAGCTGCATAGTGTGTGTGTACTTTCAACACTAACACTTAAGGTAATATGTATAACAGTTTGGAGTGTTTACTACAATTAAAATGTGCTGTATTGTTCTCAGTGGCATTTACGCTAATATTAGACTGTCTCATTCTTATTCCGAGGTCACCGCAGCCACCAGATCCCGTCTGTATCCAGATCAGATGGCGGATCAGCACCTAGAAACGCCCTCGACAGCCCTGAATGTCAGCGGAGACCAGGACAACTAGATGAGCCCCAGAGACAGATCCCCTCCGAAGACCTCATCACCTAGACAGCCATCGGGACAAGACCACAGGAACCAGACCAGTCCTCTGCACAATCTGACCTGTGTTGCAGCCTGCAGCATTAAACTGCTGGATTCGTCTGTGTCTTTTGTTTAACTTGTTTAATCTTTTTTAAGTTCATTAAACAAATGCTTAAAATACATTTTGCAGTTGTATTACAAATGTAATGTTTGACAACTGGAGCACTTTAAAGGGATAGTTCACCCAAAAATGGAAATTTGCTGTTATTTGATTGACCCTTAGGCCATCCCAGATGTCAGTGACTTTTTTTCTTCAGTAGAACAGTAAAGAAGATTTTTATCTGAAACGGTGATCCTTGGCGATTCATACACTGCACGTCTTCATAAGGCCTCAATGTGTCCTCAGGAGCCTTTGGTAATTTGGTCTTGTCTGTATGTTTATTTGACTCTCAAAAGCCGGCAGCCAGAGACGTGCAGTTTATGAATTGCAATGTTTTCAAAGACCATTAGTGATGTCCGGTTCGCGAATGAACGAATCGTTCTATTTAACCGGTTCTTCTTAGTGAACCGGTTGAACCAGTTCACCAAATCGGACTGAATCGTTTGAAACGGTTCGCGTCTCCAGTAAGCACTAATCCACAAATTACTTAAATTTAACTTTTTTAACGTGGCTGACACTCCCTCTCGTGCATGCAGCATGCCGGTTAGAGCGGTTCTCGAGTCAAGAACCGGTTGCATCGGTTTTCGGATCACCAGTACACTGAACCGAGAGCCGTTTCTTTCTGACATGTCCGATTTGAGAACCGCTGAGCTGATGATACTGCGCATGCATGATTCAGCGTGAAGCTATCGAACAGTACACATGATTGGAGAAGGGTCTGGCTGCAGCCTTGCGCTTGCACTCTCAGGCACTTGCACTTCCGCTAGCGACGTCACTTGCAGTCTTTATTTTTTTTTATTTTGTTCTATTTATTTATTCTTTTTGTTTGAATCTCTCAACATTTTACAACTTAGTTTCTTTTTTCTTGTCTTCACCACCTGGCTACTGTTGTAAAATGTTGAGAGATTCAAACAAAAAGTAATCAATAAATAGAACAAAATAAAAAAAACGGCAAGTGACGTCGCTAGCGGAAGTGCAAGTGTCTGAGAGTGCAAGCCTGAGAATGCACGTCTGAGAGTGCAAGCCTGAGAATGCACGTCTGAGAGTGCAAGCGCAAGGCTGCAGCCAGACCCTTTTGCATGATTGCCTTTGCCTACTATGACTGACACAGCACGTCTGAACCAAACTGGTTCTTTAGGACAACCGATTCTGTGCTAATGTTATGAGCGCGGGTAAACCAAAGACTTGAATGAAGGGCAATCTGGCGAAACTTAAGTTTATTTAATAACAAATAAATCGCAATGGATTATGTATAGTTAGTGGATTATGGTTTCTGCACTGATGACAACTAATTTATTCACTTTATATCTTCAAGACTTAAATCCTCGTATGCACATCACTGCCTGTTACTGTATTTGGGTATATAGTTGCAACACTTTATTGTAAACTTTTCAGATCATGATTATGATGTTTTAAATGACTGAAGTTATGATTTCTGACTATATATTTGAATGTGTATTTTCATCCCGGCCCGGGACGATAGACTTGATATCATTACGTCATCGCGGATGACGTCATTACGTTAGGGTGTAAAAGAACCGATGAACCGGTTTTTTGAACCGTTCATTAAAACGAACTGTCCGAAAGAACTGGTTCGCGGAAAAGAACCGGACTTCCCATCACTAAAGACACTAGGCTTGTTTGAGATGCGCCTCGCCTCGCCTGAAATGTTGGTGAGAGTAGGCGGCTGCAGTGAGGGGAGGAGTGAAATCAGCGCAGGTAATATGAACAAGACACTCAAAGTGCTTGCTATTTAATTCCATACGAAAGGCGTATTTGTCATTCATTTTTACTTTACAAACATGTATTTTAGATTTTTATAGAAATATGACAACAATCACATATCTCACTAAGAGATCGCACTGTCATAGTGTTTGGGAACATTCATGCATAATTTAAATATATAATCACATGGAACCAGATAAAAAAATAAAACATTTTAAAGCTGTAGTTTTCTAAATGTTTGACCAATAATTTTAGTTGAATGGACTATAAAACTATTTCAGTAAAGGTTGAGCCAACTAAAAAATAACAATTCAGGCAACACTTTGAAGACAGAAATTGACTGAACGTAAAATTTCTGTGGAACTTGTTACTAAATAATAATTAGTTGAAACGGCTTGAAATTTTTTACAGTGCACATGAGTTCATAATCTTATGACATAACAACAATCAAGAAAGTCTTTCAGGCTTCTGTGCTTAAATGTGCAATGTGTAAAATAGTGTACATCCTCATTGGGAAACAACAAAAACGAGGTACTCCAGTTGTAGAAATGTAGAAAAAGAAATGTAAAAAATTACAAAAAATAAAGCTGTTAAAACTTATTTTTATTTGAGACTTTTTTTGGCTGCTACTATGGGCTCAGTGCTAATAATCTTTTCTACAGATAACCAAATTACAAGCAATAGCAGAAAATAAATACAATAGAACAAAGGCACACATTAAATAAACAGTGCATTTCAGGGTTTTCTTGTAGGTCTAAAACAGGGCTGCCCAAACTCGGTCCTGGAGGGCTGGTGTCCTGAAGAGTTTAGCTCTAATCCCAATTAGACACACCTGAACCAGCTAATCAAGCTCTTACTAGTCATACTAGAACAGGGCTGTCCAAACTCGGTCCTGGAGGGCCGGTGTCCTGAAGAGTTTAGCTCTAACCCCAATTAGACACACCTGAACCAGCTAATCAAGCTTTAACTTGGCATAGAAACTTCCAGTCAGGTGTATTGAGGCAAGTTGGAGCTAAACTCTGCAGGACACCGGCCCTCCAGGACCGAGTTTGGACACCCCTGGTCTAAAATAAGTTTTTAGGTACAGAAATTTAACAGTTATACACTGCATAGTCTTCACTGTATAAATTAAATATAGATTGATCCTTATTAAAATTACAAAAGTTGTTCTGTCAAGAGCAGTGAGAGATTGTTTGTTCTTTGACAGAAGCAGGTTTATTGTTAGTCTGCTTTCACTTTAAGAAAGAAAGCACCGATCCAATATATTGATAGACATGCATTTTCTTTCTCAGCTGTTTACATAACCGACTGTGTTTACTAGGATATTCGTCAAGACGTGCATTTTGAGGTAATTTTGTCTGTATTTGTTCATCCAAGCACAGAAAAGTGGAAGAGATCTTAATTGAGTATTGGTGCGCTGCAGGGGCGATTCTAGGATTTTCATTTTAGGGGGGCTCAGCCCCCAATGAGGGTATTATATATATATATATATGTATGTATGTTTGACTAATAGGGGTGGCATGCTAAATTTATATACCAAAAAGTGAAGTATTCCACTGTATTGCACACTGCTTTAGTTATTTGGCCAAGAGAAGGTGTCTTAAAAAGCAGCATAACTGCATATTGAACAGTCTTTGCTTTGGTTGCACATCCATGATACTTTAAAATGCTATCAAATTGGGCAGCTCATTAGACTTTAGAACAGAGCTTATATTTATAAGACAAACACAAATCTTCACTCTCTCTCTCTCTCTCTCTCTCTCTCTCTCTCTCTCTCTCTCTCTCTCTCTCTCTCTCGTATGCGTTCATATGTGCTTCATTTTCTATAGCCCCCCTAAAAATGGCCTAGCGACGCCCATGGTGCGCTGTCTGATGCGACTGTCCGTGTGCGTGGCTCTGTGCGCAGAAAACTTCTAGCATCATCTTCTCACCGCGTCTTTTAAGCTCACTCACATTGTGCCTTCAGACAGTCCTTATATCGAGTCCTGACACGTGAGTTTGAAGGAGAATGCACGCGTTGACGGTAGTGCATAGGCGGAAATTGCGTGAAAATGTGGACAGTGCCAAAATAAGTTGACTATTTATAGCAAGTATATCGATATTTTACGCGTGGCATTGATACATCGTATCGTTGGACATTTGATCGATGGATCGTTACACCCCTACAGAACGGCCAGGCATAAGAATACATTTATTTATTTATTTAACACACCATACTTCTTATTCACATTTCCTTGCATTTATACATAACTTACCTGTACACACAAATGCCATCTACTGTAGGTATATTTTAGTATATTGTGTGTGTTTTTTTTTAAAGTATTTGTTGTATATTATTATTTCCTATTTACTTATTCTATTTTTATTATCTGTGTCTTGTCACTGCAATCTGTGCTGTGGAAGCTTCGGTCACCAAAACAAATTCATCGTATGTGTAAACATACCTCTTTCTTTCTAGCTCTTTCTGATTCTGAATACGTCAGTCTTTTTTTTTTTTTTCGAATAGGCTGTCACTGTCTTGTAACTTATTTTTAGCGTGAGCGACCAGATAGAATCTTGCACAACTTAAAAATGGAGAATACACCGGCAATTCTACACCCTCTTTCTTTTATTGAGTTGCAGTAAACAGCTATTATTAGTCATAAAAAAAACACATAACGTTGTTTTAACCAAATATTATCCAACCCTCTAGTCAGTCACTGGCTAATCTATCATTTTGGGGCAGGACTGAGGCAGCGCTTTGTTTAATATCCTTTTGTATCCTTTCTTTACTTTTATGCAAACTATAAGGCGCTGTCTTTAAACCCGTCCTTGATATATTTGAGATAATGTTTTTTCGTTTTTCGATCATGAGATCATACCCACGTATACAGGAATAAAGATAAGTAATAAATTACATTTAAATTAGCCTATATATTGAGGTATTGAATAGGAGTTTGAAGAGGAATTGACTCAATTGCAATCCAACGACATTCAACAAGCCTATTTAATCCTTGACATTAAGAGCATGTTTGTTTTTTCCCTTAGCTGATCAGCTGTATTTCTAATGAATTGAACTCAATTCAATACTGTCAAAACAAGTCCACCACAATGCATTTAGACAACTTTATAAAAAGAAATATCAAACATAAAAAAAGATTGATTCTTGCCAAAACCTGTTTTTTTTTAACTACACTTACAGCAGTTTAGCCTTAAATTAAAATTCTTAATTTTGTTAGCTAAATTCAGAAACATTCAGATTTATGAACTGAACTGGAAATTTACAATACATTCTCATTTTAATTGAACTAAATGCCACACAGCCCTGTTGTCATGTCACGGAGAAATGCAATTCTTATTTAATTAACGATTATTTTAAAATCTGCATTTAAGTGTATATCAGTTTTCTTAAGAACTTACCAGACAGGATGATGTACAAAGAAAACATGCCAGTGGTAATGCATATTGTCTAAACCTGCCGACTGATAGATAATACACAAGAATTAACCATTTCCAAATCGTTCAAAACATGACACCATTTTGACCATTATGAAAAATGCAAAAATGCACATAAATTAGTGATTACCTGGTGGATTTGATTTCTTCATCAATGGCATGACCATGGCTAAGTATGGTGTTCTCCTAGAATAATTTTACAGCAGCTTTGGAGCTAATTACATGTTCTCCCAATATCAAGCGAACAGCCTGATAAACTGGTCACACTGCTCTGAACATGAGGAGCCATGTGACGTTTAGTTGGCACAACACAGCAGTTCTTGGTTACACTATTTTGATTAGCCAATTTGCATATTGGGATTATGGAAATTAACCAGATTGCAGGTGAGAACTGACCATGATGGTCAAATAGTATGTTCCAGTAGAGGAGGCAGACATGTCATAGTGTTTTGTTTTTTTTTCTTCAACGTTTATTAGAAGAAAAATGTCTTCTCAAAAATGTGGTTTGTTTCAATATCACATTAAACGTGTAAAAAGATCTGACATCATTTATCTTGGATTCATTTTATACATCTCAAAACACAGCCATTTTAACAGGGGCATGTCGATTTTTATATATCCCTCATTTAGTCTACGGTATTCCATCAGTCTAGAGGATTTGTTCCTACTTTTTATTATTTAATAGGTAAAAATTTTAAGTTCAATTGCTTGGAAAAGAAATAGCACACCTGTCCTTAACAAGCCACATAAAGCAGGGTGTTTCCAGAGTGTCAAAGTATATTACAACAATAGACATAATGCTTTAAACAGCTCATTCTCAACACCTTGCAAAAAAAATAAAATAATAATAATCCTATCAAGCTTTATTGTGTGAAAAAAATGTGTTGTACAGTAGTTGTCACGATACCAAAATTTTGACTTCGATACGATACCTGACTAAAATACCTCGATACTACTATTGAAATGATACCATGAAAAAAGTGAATAAAAAAATAAAAGAAAATAAATAACTTGTTCTCACTTGTTCCTGCCCTGGTTTTTGAGCATTTCCTCCTCCTAAAACAACAAAACAAAACAAAAAACATGCCAGTGCCACCACACAGGTGAGCAACTACCAGTCTATGACTATGATACAGCCGAGCCTACCGGTATGTATAGAGCTTTGCAACTTTGGTAAATTAGCTTAGAGCATAACCTAAGGGTGCACTCTAAAAAATGCTGGGTTAAATACAACCCAGTGCTGGGTAAAATAGGGACAAACC
>NW_015625600.1:4630-8701 GCF_001515625.1 Sinocyclocheilus rhinocerous | reverse complement strand
CCAACCGCTGGGTCAAAACAGCCCAATTGCTGGGTTTGTCCCTATTTTACCCAGCACTGGGTTGTATTTAACCCAGCATTTTTTAGAGTGTGGGAAATATGACCAAAATATTATTCAACGCTAGGAGTAGTTTTATTTTAACAATAACAATTTATATCATGCTATAGTCATTTTTGTTATTAATAATAAGAAGATGCAAGTAACAAACAAAAGGACAAATACAATAAAACAAAGACACAAATGAAATAAACAGTGTTTTTAGGTACAGGTCTATTTAACAGTAGCATTCAAGAAAGAGATGATACAGAAATTGAATAAAGTAATCAAAATGTTAAAGTAAAGCACTGCATAGTCTTCACTAATGAAACAATAATACATTAATCCTTATTAAAGGTAGTAACGTTAGTCAAGATTAGTGAGTGATTTTCTATTTTTCTTGATTAACATTGTAGAGACAGACAGCAGCAGGAATATTATAGTCTGCTGTCACTTTCAGAGCTGCACGGACCCAATTTATTGATACACACGCGTTTTCTTTCTCAACTGTTTACGTTAATTTCAGTCATAAACCAAGATGGTAGGGATGGAGAAATGAAGCCTCATGAAGCACTGAGGCTTTCCCCTGACTGTTCCGGGAAAAGATTCAAAGCTTCGAGAGTGTCAAGAACAGCGACATCTGGTGTTTATTGAAAAAAATTGCAGCCAGAAGCCTGTGGAAGAAGCTGTCAGATGAAGCAACCTCCACACACTCCATAGTTTCAATGTTATGTGTACAAATAAAAGCCGTACACGTTTGTGTTTAATTTGTCCATTAAATAAATTAATTTACCCATTAAAGTGTGACAATAAAATATAATATGCAGTACCGTCGCAAGGGCTGTGCCAAGTGTGCGACAGCACAGAGCCTCTCGCCTTTAGAGGGCCTCGCTCCTGGCCTGCATTTTATGTCATTTATGTCTAATTTCTATTACTGTTTTTCCACCCATTTTGTCCTTTGAAAGACTAAAATAGTCATAGCTGATAGACAGTATAAGACTCTGTGTATAAGAATGAGTAAAGCTGTTTGTTGTTAGGATGACAAAGTTTTAAAAGTTAAACTTTTAGGCCGGTCTGCCTCAGTGGTCCAACAGCGCTCATCAATGTCAAAATGATCGAGATGGCCAATCAAATCAAAGAAGGCAGGTCTTATACTGTCACAGCGCAACGAGAGTTCGTGGAAAGATGTAAGTAGTGTAGTAGTACTCAGTGGCGTAGCAAGTCAGCCCCGAGCCCACATGCAAAAAATTTTGTATGGGCCCCCCCAAACGTTATGGGCTTCGGTTAACTTAACTTGGGCCCTATTGTTGATTTTTTTTTTTAAGTAAATAACTTTACCTGAATCGTGACTATTCACAAGCTGTTTTATGGCTAAATGCTTGGAAATGATATTTAAAGTTTTCAAGTCCATTCATTATTTGTAGCACGCAAGCCACCCAATAATCACAGCTTTGTGCTTTGTTACTACAAAGTCTCAGCCTTCTGTCAATTTTATGATAAAATACAAACAATAAATGTTTTTTTTTACGCTCTTTTATTTGTAGTCAGATAATTTCGCCTCCAGTGCCGGCCCATAGGAGAGAGAGTATAGGATACTAAGTGTCATCAAATTTGATTTATTGCCCCTCATAAACCCCCCCCCCTCCTCCTACCATAATGGACACCTGTTATGTACACCCCCCACCCATCTAACCGGACATGTGTTTATCCACCCCAACGATCGAAAGGAATTTATGATTGTTTGGGAAAATGTTTTTGTGTGGGTCCATTGAAACTGTTCAAAACTATGTGCTTTAAACTTTAAATTGTGAAACGTGGTATGATTATTAAACGGGGTAAGGGAAGTTTTTATTAAAGTTTTTACACACACACATTTCATGAAAAACATCAAACACTAAATAGAAACAATGTAATGACTGTTTTTTCCAGAAAAGATTAAAAACGAGTTGAAGTATTTAAGTGTTGTTAAACAATTTAAAAACTAGAGTTTGTTACAAGTTAGAAAATAAAAAGAAAACTAGGCCACTGACCATCTATCTAAAACAAACATAACTATCCTTCCAGATACGTTCGTTAAACAATACAGCAGTTTTTCTATGTTACAATTTAAAAACTATTTAGAGTTTCCCAGCCAACATTCTATTTTGTGGCCCGTGTGGGCCCCATATGGGCTGTAAATATGGGCACTATATGGGTTTGTCCATGGGTTCCATGTGGGCCCCATCTGAATTATCCCATATGAATATCATATGGGGCCTGACTGGGGCTTATGTGGGGCCCAACTGGGCAACACATATAAGACCCATCTTGGTATTACCCACCTGGGAATTTTCTGTCCCTTCATTGGAAGTCTGTTCACCCAAAAAAAACAAAAAAAAAGAATCCATATAAATAGAGCTTTTTAATTCAAGTCGTCTGAAAAGTCATGAACAGACTTTCAATGGAGAGACAGAAATGTCTTAATTTAATTAAAAACCAAAGTATAAAAAAGTTGCGCACATCCCACAAACCCCCACACAGGGCTCAGGTGCACAAAAAAGTCAAACTATAGCAAAAGCCTGACGAAGACCTAATGGTCAAAACGTTGCAATACATATTTCTTATGGAGCAGTTATATCAGTGTGCAGAAAATGTTAATTTAATTAAAAATATCATTTGTGTTTCAGAGATGAATGAAAGTCTTATGGGTTTAAAGCAGGGGTGTCAAACTCCTGGAGGGCAACAGCCCTGCAGATTTGAGTTCCAACCCTGTTCCAACACACATACCATCTAGTATGCAAATAAGCTTGAAGGACATGATTAGCTGGATCAGGTGCTTTTCATAAGGGTTGGAGCTAAATTCTGCAGGGCTGTGGCCCTCGAGGATCAGAGTTTGACACTCTTGATTTAAATCAATTGAACAGATAGAATAGATTTTTAAAATTTGGGTGAACTATCCCTTTTAAGTAACGCTTTTAAAACCTCAATGACAACAAAGAACAAAAACTCTGTTTAACTTACAATACAGTATTAAAATACTTGGTCTCAACACAATTTGTACAGATGGACACACACAAAATTAATCACAGTCCTGAAGACTGCTGTGACCTGATTGCTCTCTTTCCGCCCCTGTCTCTAGCCCTCGTGAACCATTTTGAGAGTGCCCATCCGGCCCCCCACTGTTTCCACATCGTCGAATCCGGCCCCCTTTAGGAAAAGTTTGGACACCCCTGGTCTTGGTCATTGCATTCTTCTTCAGTCCACCTATAAAAACAAAAGTTTACACATATAATCATCTGAAATGTCCAGCTACATACTTTGGTTACATTTTATTTTATAGTGTTCTTGTCACAGTGTAGGTGTACATTTAAGTACTCCGTAATATTAATTAACAACATTTACTTACCATAGGGTTAAAAGGTTAGTTCACCCCAAAATGAAAACTGTCATTTACTCACCCTCATTTTGTTCCAAACCCATAAAACTTGTTCGTCTTCTAAACACAATTGAAGATATTTTTAATGAAATCTAAAAGAAAATTCTGCCCCTCCACTGGAATGAATTTCTTATGGGTTTGTACTGACATGAGGCTAAGTATATGATGACCATTTTCATTTTGGGGTGAACTATTCCTTTAGGGTCTGGATTAGGGATTGGTTTAGATTAGTTATTGCACAATTTATTTCTATAATAAGTACATGTAAAATGTAACATGAACACTGTTGGGGTGGGGGGGGCAGTGATCATGCACTGCCTTTTTGTTTTGACAATAGTGCAATTGTTGCACATTAGCTTACACACAGCACAAGCCTGATTTCGTGAGCTGTAAGTGAGGCGGCCTTTTACACCAGGTTCACACATACTCCGTTTGCAGTGCGTATGCAGTCCATGTGTGGTACGTAAGTGGCGCAGAAGCAGCACAGACTGCTTTCACACAGGGGTCTACAACTGATCCATGGCTGTTTACGCCAAACACAACATTTATCCATTATTTTGATTTCAAATCCAAACATTGTTACGGAAAATGCTTTTCAGCATTGTGATTCTTTTTTTACA
>NW_015625600.1:0-3875 GCF_001515625.1 Sinocyclocheilus rhinocerous | reverse complement strand
TTTTTTTTCTGCCATATATGTCTATTCTAGAGACATTTTGTTACACCTTTACTTAGTGATTATTTTGCCTTATGTCTGTTCTAAAGACATGTTACAGCTTTTTGATAAAGCTCTAATTGGTTTTCTTTTGGAAATAGGTTTCAAATTCACACTGAATGCATTAATGACTTTAAAGCATGTCTGTGTGTGTCAAAATCGTAATTAAAATTGAAATCGCAAAATTGATCAAAGAAATCGCGATAGTTTTTTTTGTCCATATCACACAGCCCTACTTTAATTATATGCATTTATGGAGTAATTACTACATTTTCGTGTCAATCCGTGTTCATATTTACCGTAAACAATGCGCTGTTTCTTTAATTCAGTGCTTGCAGCCACAACATTGAGCAAAAATGGACTCAGTGCAGAAACGATTTCTGCACTGCTGCAGATGCACTGCTCCTGGAACGCACTGCTGTATCGTAACCGTGTGCAGGGTGAATGCTTTAATCCGTTAACATGAGCGCGGAAAAAATACTCACTGCATACACACTGCAAACGGAGTAATGTAAGCCTGGCATTATGATTGTTAATGATACGTGGATGTCATACCGAATGGTTCAATATAATATTGAGAATTGTAGTGTCCATAAGTGTGCATTGTGAAAAGAGCTTTAAACATAAATCTGTATGAGTAGTTAAACAATAAAACACATTTACCACATATGACGTCAAAAGGGCGCAGATCTCGAAATCTTTTCTTGCCATGACGGCCAAAGAGATTGTACTGAATCGCCAATTCATTTGAAATCAGGAATCTCATCATCCTCCTTGTAGCATCATCCAATGAAGAACCACCAATATCTGCTACTTTTGCAACCTAAGTACAAACACAAACAAAATTATTTGTAGATGACATGCGTAAATCAGTTCACCTGCAGAGTGATCTCAGAACCTGAATTTCATTTTAGATTTTCTCTCTTTCTTATAGTGTTTTCAAAAGTACCGTCTTCAGTACCAGTCGGTACTGACATTTTTAAAACAATAGTAATCATTTTTATTTATATAGCACTTTTCCAACACCCAAAATGTGGCGATACCAGCATTTCCAGCACTTGTTCACGCGTTTAACAGATATATCTGTGATTGACTACATTAATCATCGTGTTGTGTTGTGTAGTGTTGTCAAAGGTACCGACTTCGGTATCAGCTGGTATTGAAATTCAAAAAATGTTACGATACCAGCAATTTCCTGCGAGCATTTTGAGCGGATTCTTAAAACACCTCTGATTGGCCATTGTTTTCATGTGCTCAACAGATGTGTCTGTGATTGGGTACAATGATCATTGATTCACGCTCTTCACTGAGCGCTTACACAGACACACATGCGAGCATTTGAAAGCCGCGTCTCAGAGGATCTGTCTATGAGCAGATATATTAGGGATCCGCTGACAGATGCGGATTTCAAATGCTCCCGTGTGTGTCTGTGTAAGCACTCAGTGAAGAGCGTGAATCAATGATCATTGTACCCAATTACAGACATATCTGTTGAGCACATGAACAATGGCCAATCAGAGGTGTTTTAAGAATCCGCTCAAAATGCTCGCAGGAAATTGCTGGTATCGTAACATTTTTAAAATTTAAATACCAGCTGATACCGAAGTCGGTACCTTTGACAACACTACTCTTATGTTGTTTGATTAACATTAATGACACTGACAGTAGCAGGTTTATTTAGGCTACTGTCTCTTTAAGACCTCACGCATAGATATAATATACTGATACACACTTAGATATGTAGGTAGACGCCACATTTGAGTGCTCCAGACACGTCGACGCGTCCGCCATCTCGGAACGGCCCATGTGTGGTCACTTACAATAGAAACCAATGAGTTTTGTCAATCAGTGAGATATCACAACATTGCGCAGCCTCTGGTTGCAACAAAACGCCAAAATTTAAATTCCTGAAAAATTAGATAAACTTTCACAGGTAAGAATGTGTTGGTTTGTTTTTTCTTAGATATGTATTAACTCAATATTACAGCTTTTTAAAGGGGTCATATAATGCTATTTCAATTTTTCCTTTCTCTTTGGAGTGTTACAAGCTCTTGGTGCATAAAGAAGATCTGTAAAGTTGCAAAGACTAAAGTCTCAAATCCAAAGAGATATTCTTTATAAAAGTTAAGAGTCAGCCACGCCTACCTAAAACGGCTCGTTCTAACACGGCCCCCACATATCTACGTCACTATGTGGGAAGATTAGCATAATGTTGCCCAAATGTGCATGCAAAGAAAGAAGGCGTGGTTTCAGGAACAGCAGTAGTGTTGATGCAGCCATGTCAGGGAGATGCTGTGTGTATCAGTGCGAAAGCAAAAGCACTTTATTTGGCCTTCCGGAAGTAGATGCAATTAGGAATCATTGGTTAAGATTTATTTACAACAGAACAGCACAACCCAGATGTTCGAATCTGTGCAACGCATTTTATGGACGACAGTTTTTTGAACCTAGAAGAGTACAAAGCTGGCTGCTCACAAAGGTTATTTCTAAAAAAAAAAAAAAAGGGTAAATTCCGACTTTGCTATATGACAATCTGGCGCTTCTGAATCAGCGACTGTAAGAATGTTTTGTTATTAGTTTAAGTATTTGCGATTGACTGTTCAAATGTGGAGTTTTGCGCAGCGCAGAGTAACGCATCGTGTGTGTGTGTGTGTGTGTGTGTGTGTGTGTGACTTTTAGGGAGGAATCCATAGGCACTGAGTTCTTTCCAAAAAAGACACACATACTCACAGCACGGGGCTTTGACTGCGGAGAAAGTTAATTAAACTTGACTGGGTTTCTCACACAAATCTGTTTCCTGTGAAAGTGGGGTTAAAGAGTGAGTTGTGCAACACAGCTACTTTCTGACCCTGGTCTGTCCCAAGAATCCAAGCAAATTGGCCCAAGACACTGCGGAACAATACATGGGTCGATAAAAATTTCAAGCCACGATAACCAGTCAAGGCAGAATTATTATACACTTGAAGTGAAGAGACTCAGGAAAAATCAATATTGTAATCAGATAAGAATGAGACAGATCAGTTTCACTAATGTTCACACATCATGAGAAAAGTCACTGATGATGAGAAATATGGCAAAGATTTCACTGGCAATTCTACAAGATTATTTTGCTTACCCCATTGGCAGATTATTTTGCTTGTTTCAAGTAAAAACTCACTTAAATTCGACTTGTTTTTTCTGAAAACAAGACCATTTTTACTTGTCTAGAAAATCCTTCTTGATTTAAGAATTTTTAGATATTTTGGCTGGAAACAAGACAAAAAATCTAAGCTAGAAAAGCATTTTTTGCAGTGTACCTGAATATTACTGTTATACCAACCTGAATAAACTTTTTACTTCACTTGTATCTTTTTACTATTGTATTTATTTGTGCTGTTCATATTTTATTACTTGCTGTTCACTTGTCTTTAATAATGTATGAATTTTAAATTAGTCAGTCTAGTATTTATTTTTAATTTTTTTTTTGGTATACAAATTTTTGAGAATTGTGAAATGTTACTGTTATCTAAAATGTTGGTGTCACCCACAGACATATATATTTAAATTTAAGCAAAATAATATGTTTTTGGTATAGTATAGCTCCTAACACCAACTAGAATCACTAATGGAGAAAACAAGTTTTAACTTACAATCTTTTGCACTTCATTGGAACTTCAGTGTCAGTTTGTAAATCTGATGTATCCTCGGCCCTGCTAAGTTTAGCTCTTGCTGCAGCATATGTGTCTGAAAAAAACAAAACAAAAAAATACAAAAACAAATACATTTAAGAACACAAGACTACCATTTGGAAAATGTTTAAACCAGATGGCTCAAGTTACCTGCATTTCCTATGACACGTA
>NW_015625599.1:334-532 GCF_001515625.1 Sinocyclocheilus rhinocerous | reverse complement strand
GCTCAATCTAATGTTAACCTAGAGAAATGTGCGCTATTCAAGTGTTTGTGTGTAAACTGAACAGTAGCGCTCACTGCAGGACAGATGGAGGCGCCGGAGTGGTCACTTGCTCTTAAAATACTCCTCATTTTTGGTCATTCAGATAAGAGTAATACATCTTTCAAATCTGTAAAGACTCTACGTTTATTTGTGTGCACT
>NW_015625599.1:0-204 GCF_001515625.1 Sinocyclocheilus rhinocerous | reverse complement strand
ACATGAAATTTAATGTGTGTGCAATGCACACTGTGCATTGTTTAAGATGGCTTTCAGTTCAATAAAATAACAAAAAACTACATTTTGGATTTTTATTCCACTAAAGTGGGCATGCTGTGATCTGTACTGTATTTTTACTGTAACTGACATATTCTGGCCAAAAAACACAACACGGGAGTGGGAGGGAATGGGAGTCATTCTTCT
>NW_015625598.1:423433-424640 GCF_001515625.1 Sinocyclocheilus rhinocerous | reverse complement strand
CGTTTCAATTAAAAGTTGCCCTGTTCGACGGGCCCATATGCACCTGCATGCCCAGACGCTACGCCACTGACGCCAGTCCAGTAGGGCCTGGAGCGATCTTGAGTCAAGTATAAGCAGACAATGCATTCAAGCCAGTCTATTATGCCAGTCATGCTTTGATTGATGTGGAAATTCAGTTCTCTCAAACTGAAAGAGAAGCATTTGCCATAGTGTGAGCTTGTGAGGAGTTCCATGTTTTCCTGTATGGGAAATCATTTTCTATGGTAACCGACCACAAGCCACTAGAGGTGATTTACTCGCCGAAATCAAACCGCCTTTTAGGATCAAGCGTTGGGCTTTAAGTCTGCAAAGTGGCAATCAAGAATCAAAACGCTTTTTTTAATGCTTTTGGAGAGGAGGACAATTTGAGTTAACCTAAAGCTGCGAAGTCCAAAGGGGGCACCCAGATTTGAACTGGGGACCTCTTGATCTGCAGTCAAATGCTCTGCCACTGAGCTATACCCCCACAAAACCACTGGCTCAAAACAGCACACAGGAATATAGATCCTTAATTTTGACAATATCAAACAACACCAACAACATCTTCACTTTAAAAAAAGGCTTTAGTTAACCTAAAGCTGCGAAGTCCAAAGGGGGCACCCAGATTTGAACTGGGGAACTCTTGAGCTGCAGTCAAATGCTCTACCACTGAGTTATACCCCCATAAAATCAATGGCTCAAAACCGCACACAGGAAATTAGATCCTTCATTTTTACAATATCATACAACAACATCCTCACTTTAAAATAAAGGTTTTGGTTAACCTAAAGCTGCCAGTTCCAAAGGGGGCACCCAGATTTGAACTGGGGAACTCTTGAGCTGCAGTCAAATGCTCTATCACTGAGCTATACCCCCACAGAATCAGCAGCTCAAAGCCGCACACAGGAAATTAGATCCTTATTTTTTACAATATCATACAACAACATCTTCACTATAAAGTAAAGGCTTCGGTTAACCTAAAGCTGACAAGTACAAAGGGGGCAATCAAATTAGAACTGGGGACCTCTTGAGCTGCAGTCAAATGCTCTTCCACTGAGCTATACCCCCATAAAATCGATGGCTCAAAACCGCACACAGGAAATTAGATCCTTAATTTTTACAATATCAAACAGCAAGATCTTCACTTCAAAATAAAGGCTTTGGTTACTCCAAAGCTGCCAAGACCAAA
>NW_015625598.1:417415-422721 GCF_001515625.1 Sinocyclocheilus rhinocerous | reverse complement strand
TGACGCCAGTCCAGTAGGGCCTGGAGCGATCTTGAGTCAAGTATAAGCAGACAATGCATTCAAGCCAGTCTATTATGCCAGTCATGCTTTGATTGATGTGGAAATTCAGTTCTCTCAAACTGAAAGAGAAGCATTTGCCATAGTGTGAGCTTGTGAGGAGTTCCATGTTTTCCTGTATGGGAAATCATTTTCTATGGTAACCGACCACAAGCCACTAGAGGTGATTTACTCGCCGAAATCAAACCGCCTTTTAGGATCAAGCGTTGGGCTTTAAGTCTGCAAAGTGGCAATCAAGAATCAAAATGCTTTTTTTAATGCTTTTGGAGAGGACAATTTGTGTTATTAATTGCAATTCACTGCTGACTGAAAATTTGTTTGTAAAATGCAATGTAGCTTTAATAAATCGGAGAAGGAAGGTAGGTTTCAGGTTTGCAAGTTGGGGGCTTCTGAATATTTCTTGAAGGATTTAAATTGTCTCCATAAACAAGTACCAATTCAACACTTCTAAATAAAAATCATTTGATGTACACATTTTAATAATAGTATTGTTTCACGGATGAGGAAATGGTGTCTTGGAAAAATTCTGCAGCTCATCAAAAATAAAAATGCTCACAAAAAGAATAACAGGTTGTGTCTGCATCTGAATAAATAGTGTTGATGTAATTGATGTCATGAGTTGTTTTTTTCAAGGTCAGAAGCTGTCCTACGTAACTAAAATATAACAAATATGACACTTGTAAATAAAATAATTTTATAAATAGTTTATTATATAATATAATTTTATCTGAAATGGATGAGGAAAATAAAGGGGGAAAAAATTCTTTTAAAAAAGCTCTAAATTAATTTGACAATTTCGTTGAGAATAAAGACAGCATTAGTCAACTGAAGGCACCATTTAAATTTTTTAAATCCACAAGTTCTTTTATTGTAACTAGAGCTGGGCGATAATTCGATAACAATAATTATCGCGATATAATTTTCCTTGATAAAACGATATGAAGAGTTCGATAAATGTTCGATATAATGTCTATGCGCCAAAAGCCGAACGAAACAGCGCGACTCGTTTGAATCGCGCCACACGGAGCGTTTATCCGCTCGGATCACTAGAGCAGATGCGTTTACTCGGTCACGCGAGCACTAAACAGCGCTGTGAGATCCAGTGTGAAGCTCTTGAATTCAGCGATGAACACAAATGACTCGGTGATTTAAACTAATTTAAAGCCAAACAGGAGAAACGCTGTGTGCAACGAGACAGTCAGAAGGCTTTTCAGTCTACACATCGCCATCATTTACCATGTATTTACTGTAGTAACACTCACTGCACCATGGTATTGTGGCAGAAATTTGGGATGTTCACACTGAATTTTATTAAAGGAGTAATGGTATATAATTATATTATGTATTTGTGATTAAGCTATAGCATGTGTGCATTTATACGGAATGTTTTTAGACAACTGTTTTTCATTCAAATAGGCTACCTAAAAATCATATAGTTATATTTTTACCATGGTATTGAGGTGCTATATTGTGTGGTTTTAACTGTGTTTATAATGATTTTAATGTATGTTACTATGGGAGACCGATGCTTAATTAAAAAATAAATAAATAAAAACTTGGTCAGAATAAATTTAACCATATAAAACTGAGGTTGCTACAATTTTTAGAGATCTTAACTAATTTTGATAATGAACAAAACTTTACCTCTGCATCCTAACTCAAGCTACTATCAAATGTGCATTTCTAAGAGACAGAAAGTGATATAATTATTAATATTATCAGGCAACCCAAACCGGTTTCTTGATTTGAAGCAATATCACTCATTAGAACATGCAGAAACTAAGAAATACATTTTTCTATTTAGATATTTATTTTAAGGAAAATTAATGGTCTGGTTTCTACAACTTTTACTTTGGAGCAAAAATCTGGCTTTAAACTTGAAAGAAATAAAGATTTGACATTTATCGTGATAATTATCGATATCGACTGATATGAAAAAAATTATCGTGATCATTTTTTTGTCCATATTGCCCAGCCCTAATTGTAACCGATATCATTTTGGAAAGGGGAAATTGGAACTCTAAAACCAGAACAAATTCCGTGTTTGTTTAGAATGATCTGAATACCTAAATCCCTGCGTTCTCAGCCATGTCAAACCACGACTGGCTTGACTGCATGTTAAAGGGTAGTCTTCGTTAAAGATTGTTGCTACATGCGCAGACTGAACCAGGGGCGTAGATTACGCGGGGGACGCAGGGGACGCGTCCCCCCCCCCCACTTTTAATATCATGTAACTTCGTCCCCCGCACTTTTTCGGCCAAGTGTGTTTGCATAGAGGTTTTCAAGAGCCGGTGTGAATAAATATAGATTTAAATTCAAAGAGACAGGATAGTCTGTGCATGATCTGATCTTTTATTCGGACCCAGAATAAGGCGAGATGAACATCAAGGAGCGCTAAACACTCCGTGCAGTGTATGTTTCATTCATACTCGAAGCCGGAGGGCGCTCTCGCGCAGAAAGTCCTATGAGGATATGGACAAAAGCGTCCAGCTATCCTGTATGAAAACAGTTGTTTTCACAGAAAACAGAAACGTTTGGAAACATCAAGACATCAAGTTGCTGTACTTTGGATCAAATAAATGCAGGCTTGGTGAGCAGAAGAGACTTCTTTATAAAACATTAAAAATCTTACTGTTCAAAAACTGTTTACTGGTAGGTTATATAGATTACTGAAATGTTATATTGTAATGTTATATATATATATTTTTTTTTTTGTATAACATTTCTGTCCCCCTCACTTCTGAAATGATGGCTACGCCCCTGGACTGAACATTTTACTCTATCTTTTTTATGGTTTATGGAAAAACTACTGACAGAAATACTATCGGAGGAGATTAAAATATATGTTTTCATTTGATCAACCAATCTCTATGGGTGTGTGTTTGGTTAAAAAAGAACCGGTTCATTCGAGTCGTTCGTTCGAGACTACACTGCTTGCGTCGTATGCTTTTGAATCACTAAAAAGAACCGGTTCATTCGAGTCGTTCGAGACTACCTGCAATCCCCTTGTCCAAATACCCACACTTGCGGTCTTGGCCACTTGAGAGCGTGTGCGCGTGACACGAAGTAAGTGCTTAAGACCGTCCCAGTTTTTAAAAACAGTTCCCTTAACACACACTAAATCCACTCCGGAGCGGTATTCGAGGCTTAGTGTATCCCATCATGCATTATGTTGTGGAAATAAATCGTGAGACTTTTTGCCGAGATCTCGTGAGAGGTCACAGAAACCTTTCCAATGTATGTTAAATATTATTAATAATTAGAGATTACATATAATTTGGTAGAAAAACAAAGAATTGCACGTTTTATTGGTGCAAAAGAGTAGTGGTGATATTTATTTTGTACTGCAACTGTTTTTTATCACTAGAAGCACCACGAAATTAAATTGTGTAATCTGTTATAGGGATTAGGGTTGGGCCGATAGACGATGCCATCGTCGATGGCTGACAGACATCACGATGTTAAGCTTGCTAGCGGTAAACCTTTTAGTGGCTCCGTATAACACATGATTTGTTTCACGCTTTGCGCACACCCCTAACCCCCCGCCCCTGTAACTGGTAGCGTAACTCAGAAGTTGTCTTGGTTGTGTATTTTTTTCATGTACTCCTCCTTTCATAGCTGCATCACCACCTCTACTGTGCATCTGATTTGATATATATTTTTAGATTTTCTCTGAATCTGAGCCCAGTTGAATCATAAAGGCCATCACAGGATCAGAGGTCATAGTCTAAAGGCCCGCGCAGACCAAGACCTAAAAAAATACAATAATTACATTAGTGTTCAAACAAAGTTTTGAATGTACACCAAAATAAAAACCTGATACCCTGAATCCCACCCCTTTAAAATAAACCCATTAAAGCTTCATTTGAACAGGCAACACTCAAATGTTCCCAATAAAAGAGTTTTATATAAGAACAATACTGGTGTTAGAAGTCACCTGTATAGGCAGACCGATAAGTAACTTTTTGCCACCTAGCATTCAAATACAATTCTATTAGGAGAAAAATAAATTTAGAAATGACAAAACACAGACACTGAACAAATGCATGGATTTAAAAATAACAGTAAAGTGTATAAAATAGAAATTCTAGAAATGTGATTTCATTTTTAAGGTGTCTGCATTGGTCTCCACCACAATGCTCTCAATCCGCTTGTTGTACTGCTCCAAAGTTGTGAGAAGACGTTCATAGAACTCCTGTGGAAGAAAAGGAATAGATATTATGACACAAAACATTAAACATAGCCTTAACATTAAACTAGCCCATTTAAATGAACATGCTAAGGAACAAACAGAAGATTGTAACAAAAAAACAGCTATCATTGGGTGTTTGCACATATAACTCGAATTAAAAGAACCAAACCCAGTTCACTTAAAGGGAACCAGAAAGGAACCAGCCAAAAGTGATTTCAGTCCTTTTGGTGTTCAAAGTATAGTGAACTCAAAAGAGAACGTTTCTTTTTTTGTTCCTCTTCAGTACTGAAGGGATCTCAGACCCATTCTCGTTCACACCACAACTTCATGAGAGCTCAGACCCCAGCTAAGAACTACATTTACTTAAGAATTATTGAAAAGTAAGTGCACCTGGGCTTTTTGAGTTTGCTGGTTGCACTTTTCTCTAAGCTTCTGCATCTTTTCCTTGAACTGTTTAGTTTCACGGTTGCTTTCTTCTATCATTTTCACAATTTCCTCCCGTTTCTGGTGGATTTTGTCATATTGCCTGAATAAAAAAAAAATACAAATAAAATAAAAAACAGAAAGTTAGAACAGTGGTTCTCAAACATTTCAGGCCGAGTACTTCCTTGATCAAATCAGAACATTCAGCTAGAGCACAGGGTGATTCTCCAGAGTCAAAGTGATGCTTCCTTACTTCTCTAAGAGCCTGTTAACCAAAATTAATCAACACAAAGGACACAGGCTCGGAAACCATTTCACACTGCAAATAAGGAGGGGAAAAAAGGTGTTTTTGTAAATGAAAAAATAAAATAAAATAAACACCAATATGTTTTGTAAGGTGTACAAGCAAGTAGGGCCGTGCAATTAATCGAAATCGTCATAAAATCGCGATTTGAGCTTGAGATTTCTAAATCGCTTTATAGCACGATTTTCTGCGCCCCCGACCTCCCGCAGCTATCCGAACCAATCAGAATGCAGCGCCCCTAAATGGAGCACGAGAACAGAACAGACCAGGCGGGCATACAAACGTAACGTCAGGTTCACACACTCCATCTGTGGTGCGTATTTTGTCCGC
>NW_015625598.1:407414-417230 GCF_001515625.1 Sinocyclocheilus rhinocerous | reverse complement strand
GCGCTGAATTAAAGTGACAGCACATTATTCGCTGTAAAAATTAACATGGATTGACACGGAAATTTAGTAATTACACCATAAATGCATATAATTAAAGTCTACTGTTTCACAGTCAACACATGGCTTTTTGGCTAGATTTAAAACAAGGAAAAGTGCACTTTTAGATAAGCAAGGCAATAATAGATGGCACTCGTGGTGGTAGTTAAACAAAGTTATATTTATTGAGTTTAAACATGAAAATGTCTATGAAAGATTGTATTACTGTACTGTGATGAAAGAGAATCACAATGCTGAAAAAGCATTTTCAGAAACAACGTTTGGATTTGAAATCAAAATAATGGATAAATGTTGTGTTTGTGGTAAACAGCCGCGGATCAGGAGTGGACTGCAAACGCGTCCTGTGCGAAAGCAAAATGAGTCCGTGCTGCTTCTGCACCGCATACACATACTGTATACGCACTGCAGACAGAGTACGTGTGAACTTAGCGCAACAAATCTAGTTTAACATCTGAGGCAACACCACAAAGAGCTCTATGACCAATGCATGGCCCAGGACACAGGATTTTTTTCTTCTTCTGCCATATACGTCTATTCTAGAGACATTTTGTTACACCTTTACTTAGTGATTATTTTGCCTTATGTCTGTTCTAGAGACATGTTACAGCTTTTTGATAAAGCTCTAATTGGTTTTCTATTGGAAATATGTTTCAAATTCACACTGAATGCATTAATGACTGTAAAGTTACAATTTTTGTAAAGTCAAAATTGATCAAAGAAATCGCGATAGGTTGTTTTTGTCCATATCGCACAGCCCTACAAGCAAGTGCTTCTTTTTCACAGGGAACAGACAAAAGGTTCGAGTGGGTCTGCTGTGACCCTAATCTTTAGCTATTAGGATTAGGTATTCCCAATAATTCTGGAAAATAATACTTCCCAAAGTAGTGGGTGGAAAAGTTCTTCTGCACAAATTGAAACTCAAACATTTGACTACAGGGCAGATTAAGAAAAAAAATCTTGTTGTACAGTTCCAAATTTCAGCAATAATAAATAAATTCTAATCTAGACACTTCATACATATGTGCTAAATTTTCACCAAAAAGTGAAAATACTCATTTAGAAAGTATTTAACTTTCTTCAGGTGCAAGAACAGCAAAAATCAAAAATATAAAACATGACCGTAATCTAGAAGACTTCAGAGGCCGAATCAATGTCTTCTAAAGCAAACAGGTTTAAGAAAAATGCTAATGTTTGATCTTGATTTTTTTACGCTACTTTTTTTTATAGTGGTCGACCGATATGGGTTTTTTGACAGACTATGCCGAAATCTTGGAAAGCGGGGTGGCCGATGGCCGATATAATTGTATTTATTTTAATTAATGTTTAAGAAATTTGAAATCATTTGAAAATGAATTAAAAAGTAAATGTGTTAAATAAACATACTTATACTTTAGATGACAAAGTATTTTTCGCAAATTGTTTGCCTTTCTATTACTAATAATATAAAAGCAATCGTTATAATACTATTTGTTTACATTTTAATTCCTTTGTTTAACCGTTCTATCTGATTATTAGACAGATTTCTGTCCGTATTAGAACTGAACGACAACAGCGAACAAGAGGGAGAATGTGAGCACTGTGTGTTCAGGCGCTGCAGCTGTCAGCGCAGTCAAAATAAAAGTCCCGCCTCGAACACATCGGCCAAACAGGAAAACTTATCGGCCGATGCCGGTATTTAAAAAATGGCAAATATCGGCCGATATATCGGTCGACCACTACTTTTTTATGCTATTTATAACAGGTATCAAATGAATTAAAGGCATCATTCAAAAAAGCACATAAAAAAACAACAACAAAGCTTAAAATCTAGATTATATTTTACACTTACCCATAAATATTTTTGACTTCCTGATCTTTCACCTCTTTTTTCTTCTGTCGACGAATCTGTTGTTTAGACTCCTTGTCGAGCTTCATGGCAAGTGCCCTCTTCATCTGAGCCTCTTCATTGCTCAGGCTCTTCAGCTCTTTTTGCAAGGTTTCATTCATGGCTGCTAAGCTCTGGACCTGTATAATAAAAGATCATTTAGAAAGGTTTAAGAAGAAAAAAATAAGTAAAATCAAGAAATTCAAAATTTTACATTTCTGCATGAATGGCAATACCAAACATGACTGGAAAAAAATTATTTTTAGGCTTTTAATACTTTCAGCAAACACCAATGTTCTGTCCACTAGGGTTGTGACGGTGAGGAAATTTTCCCACAGGTTAATCGACGTGTGACAACACCGGTAATACCAGTATCACCGCGGGGGCGTTCCCTCTTTTCCTCGCTTTCCTTCGCTTTTAAATAGCTTGTAAAAGCTGCGTGCGCATTTTACTTTCAGTTTCAAATAGCGGCAATTCGGAGTAAAGCAATTGTTTTTTTTTTTAGTTCGTTTGAATTTCCCCTCTTTTCCTCGCTTTTCTTCACTTTTAAATAGCTTAAAAGCGCCGTGCGCATTTTACTTTCACTTTCAAATTAGCGGCAGTTCTCGTCAATTGCTTGAATGCAACAACAAAAATACAACATCAAACTCACTTTAGCCTATATATAAAACATAGAACTTGTATTAACAAAACAAATAAAAATCCACCATGCTATAGGGCAGGCTATGCCTAATATAAAATAACAAATAACTTACATAAAGTTTAAATAAGTATTCAAAACTGGAAATAGGCAAAGTAAACATGTATAATATATAACCAAATAAATAAGAAACGTAGAACGTTTATTAGCAAAACGAGTAAGAAAGCTTGGAGGCACTGCATACACCTTGATGTAAAAACGTCAGTCAGCTCGACTCACTCTCCTCGCTGGAGAAACGAAAGCTGATCTGTGATGCGACTGTCGTTCGGCACGCTGCATTGAGCAGCCGCGTTCAGTTTTTAATTGTAGTGTCTGTTCTTTTACTGAACTAAATGATTTTTATTACTATAAAAAAATCAAAAGGACGGTGGCGGTCGGTGCCGCGGTGGGCAAGTGACCATGCTGCAATGTAGGCAAATGTATGGCTACGTTCACACTGTCAGTTTTTGGGATTGACAACCTCATTTACTTACAGGTATGTGTCTCTAAATGCCCCGTTCACACAGCAGCTTACAGTAGCATCTCGAATAGTGTCTGTGTGAACGAGCAAAGGGAGTCAAGCCCGTATTTCTAACCAGTAACCATAGCGACAGTAATATGAAAGATGGCGATGTCCATAAAACTGAAAAGTTGTTTAACTCTTTGACATGACAAGACTCCAATCAAGCCGCGAGTTCACCTGTCAAATCTTCAATAAACGTCAGCAGCTTTAATGTCTGGGTGGAGAGCGGAGCATTGGAGTCGCGCGCAGAACACAAAAGTTCGGTTATAGAATGCGGTTGTCACGCCCGTAAATAACTGTACTGTGTGTGAACGTAACCGTATTATGGACTCAAATGCAGGACTGACAACTGTATTCTGCTGCTGTGTGAACGTGGCTTATCTGAGCTTTACCTCCTCTTTTTGCTGGTTAGTCTTGCACATGGTGCTCTGTAAGTCCTGCAGCTGTTTGAGCAAGACCTGGATTTCTGCCTCCACCTGACTTGCACACTGCACCAGCATCTGTAGCTCCACCAACCTTTCATCAGCCAGCTCCTGTCACAGACACACAGGGAAACAGCAGACAGTCAATCAAACTGATGATAACGCCAATAATCAGTGTGAGAACAAAGATCTGTTCACCTGTGCAATAAATAAAATAAATTTTAAAAAAAATTTAACTGATGATAACGCCAATAATCAGTGTGAGAACAAAGATCTGTTCACCTGTGCAATAAATAAAATAAATTTAAAAAAAATAAAAAACAGCTTGCTTGTTGTAAGCTAAAGTTTCACATTGCCTAAGGAGCATGCTAATTATACATACTTTGGACATCCTAATGCTCTTCACATTCTCTTTCATCCTTTCCATCTCATTTTTTAGTTCTTCAGGCGATTCCACAATTTGAGACTTGAGCTTGGCTATCTTGTCCTTCAGTGTCGCCACATCCACTTTCCTTTGAGTCTGTAGGGGAATTTAAAAAAAACACTTTGCACTTCATATTCCAATCACAAACAAATACAGAAAAATAATAAATGACAAATAATAAGATAAGAGCTAAAGTTTCACATTGCCTAAGGAGCATGCTAATTATACATACTTTGGACATCCTAATGCTCTTCACATTCTCTTTCATCCTTTCCATCTCATTTTTTAGTTCTTCAGGCGATTCCACAATTTGAGACTTGAGCTTGGCTATCTTGTCCTTCAGTGTCGCCACATCCACTTTCCTTTGAGTCTGTAGGGGAATTAAAAAAAAACACTTTGCACTTCATATTCCAATCACAAACAAATACAGAAAAACAATAAATGACAAATAATAAGATAAGATTTCATTGAGTTTCTGATGTGCATTAAACAAAATAATCCAATTTCACTTTATTTTACTGCCCACATAAATGGTAAATATTTTTGGTCATTACATGTTATCATACAAAGTTACAGGGATAGTCAAAAAATGTGCCCATGCAGAAGCTCAACCATGCTTGCTTGACCTCATTGGCTCTTGCGTGTAAAGCACACATTCACTTACTATATTTGTTGTGTGTTGATCAGTGCTTATAGATGAATAAAAGCCTAAATTAAATTTGGTTCTTCAGGCGATTCCACAATTTGAGACTTGAGCTTGGCTATCTTGTCCTTCAGTGTCGCCACATCCACTTTCCTTTGAGTCTGTAGGGGAATTAAAAAAAAACACTTTGCACTTCATATTCCAATCACAAACAAATACAGAAAAACAATAAATGACAAATAATAAGATAAGATTTCATTGAGTTTCTGATGTGCATTAAACAAAATAATCCAATTTCACTTTATTTTACTGCCCACATAAATGGTAAATATTTTTGGTCATTACATGTTATCATACAAAGTTACAGGGATAGTCAAAAAATGTGCCCATGCAGAAGCTCAACCATGCTTGCTTGACCTCATTGGCTCTTGCGTGTCAAGCACACATTCACTTACTATATTTGTTGTGTTGATCAGTGCTTATAGATGAATAAAAGCCTAAATTAAATTTGTCCATCACATAGAAGATATTGTCTCTCCTCAGAACATATGGATTATAGCAGGCATCTCCAACCCTGCTCCTGGAGAGTTACTGCAGACTGCAGACCTCAGTTGCAGCCCTGCTCCAACACACCTGCCTGTAATTATCAAGCAACCCTCAACCAGGAGTGGTTCAGGTGTGTTGGATTAGGCTCAGAACTAAAGTCTGCAGGACAGTAGCTCTCCAGGAACAGGGTTGGAGACCACTGGATTAATTCATATCAATTAGATTTACGAGATCTTCGTACTTTTTGATTAGAGGCCTGGTGGCATGGAGTTTCAAAAGATGGACAAAAACAAGAATATTGAAAATATCTTATTTTACGAATGGAAGTCTCATGTTCGGAAAAACATGAAGGTGAGTAAAAGACCGTTTTCCTTCTTGGGTGACTTATCCCTTTGAAGAAAGATGACACCCTTTTCATGGAGATGACAAACCTATTGTCAAATAGTTTACATTCAAAGTCTATCTTCATGCCAAAAATGAACTGTTGCTATAACCATGTCTTAATAATGTATAATTAAGAGTTAAGAATTTTAGAAATTGTATAACATTCCATGATACCAAGTTGGACAGGTTCCAAACCACAGTATGAATGGAAAGTGAACTTAACCAAAGTGGGTAAAAATAACGCACTGCTTCCACACTCTGGTCTGGAAAAGCAACACCGATCATATTCTCAGCTTACAACATCTTTAATATTTCAATGTTTGAAACATAATTTTTGCTATTATGCACAGTATTTGCAAGGGTGTAAAGGAAGTAATTTTACTGCATGATTTTAAGCTAAATGCATAAGTGATTTGAAATGCGTATCGATATGATTAGGTTCAGCTTCTTAGAATTGTCACAACTGAACACAAGTTCATGAGAACTTATAAACACAAACAGACGGATGTTACTGATCTCTAAGGGAACATTTTAGAGCAAATAAAAAAATTCAGTAATATAAAACAGAGTGCACAAACAAGCACCCACACATTCAGTGAAACCATAGCAACTCTGAACAAAGCATTTGAGCCCTGTCCTAATATTAACTACAGGATTGTGATGCATGCTTTTATGATTAACCACGCACTGATCAAACGGTGCTTGTAGACAAAAAGAATGTCACGATTACCCGATTCCATAATTTCCCGTTATTTAAAATGGTCACCGTTATTAAACCCTAAGAATTTGGAAGCTATGATTAAAAACAAAAAAAACTTCTTGTCTATTTTTAAAAATGTACTGAAAATTTATTCAGAGCAGTGGCACCTCCAGCATTGTTTATGGGGTGTCCAGAAGGGCACAGAAAAACTCCCACTAAAAAACTAATTGGTAACCTGCAACAGTTATTTCAAGAAACATCTACTTAAAGGGATAGTTCACCCAAAAATGAAAATTACCCCATGATCATCCTTGGGTGTCTATGACTTTCTTCAATATATTATTCTTCGATAATTGGAGTTATATTAAATATCCTGTCGATCATATCCTCAGCTTACAACATCTTTAATATTTCAATGTTTGAAACATAATTTTTGCTATTATGCACAGTATTTGCAAGGGTGTAAAGGAAGTAATTTTACTGCATGATTTTAAGCTACATGCATAAGTGATTTGAAATGCGTATCGATATGATTAGGTTCAGCTTCTTAGAATTGTCACAACTGAACACAAGTTCATGAGAACTTATAAACACAAACAGACGGATGTTACTGATCTCTAAGGGAACATTTTAGAGCAAATAAAAAAATTCAGTAATATAAAACAGAGTGCACAAACAAGCACCCACACATTCAGTGAAACCATAGCAACTCTGAACAAAGCATTTGAGCCCTGTCCTAATATTAACTACAGGATTGTGATGCATGCTTTTATGATTAACCACGCACTGATCAAACGGTGCTTGTAGACAAAAAGAATGTCACGATTACCCGATTCCACAATTTCCCATTATTTAAAATGGTCACCGTTATTAAACCCTAAGAATTTGGAAGCTATGATTAAAAACAAAAAAAACTTCTTGTCTATTTTTAAAAATGTACTGAAAATTTATTCAGAGCAGTGGCACCTCCAGCATTGTTTATGGGGTGTCCAGAAGGGCACAGAAAAACTCCCACTAAAAAACTAATTGGTAACCTGCAACAGTTATTTCAAGAAACATCTACTTAAAGGGATAGTTCACCCAAAAATGAAAATTACCCCATGATCATCCTTGGGTGTCTATGACTTTCTTCAATATATTATTCTTCGATAATTGGAGTTATATTAAATATCCTGTCTCTTCCAAGCTTTATAATGGCAGTGAATGGTGGTTGAGATGTTTGTTGCTGTTAAATTCTACTGCAAAATATTTATTCCACACTTCATGTCTAGACCTTAAAATAATATTCCATGTTAAAAATACTATTAACGTGGACTTGGCAGATAGAGGGGCCATTGGGATGGCCACAGTTGAGGGGAGGAGCCACTGTAAGAGTGGGTCTGACTATGTGCTTTTTTTTCTCAATTTGTTTCACTCAGATGTACCTCACAATGAATGTTCCCTCTAATTTTTTTTTTCTTGCTAAGCAAAAAAAATCTCTATTGGGCGGACATTTCGGCCACCTGAGCAAAAATATTCTTTATACCAGACCTGTCCAGCACACAAAAAAAGACTAACTTGTGTAATGTGTTATTTATATTTGATTTGACCCTTGATGTAACTAAATGATGCACATTTTAGGTTACCTGAGAAAACATTTTTACAGTGCTGTGTTACCAAGAAATTCTATTTAAAAATCATTTTAAAAAAATCTCACGCAGAGGAGTTCAATTCTTAACAATAATATTATATAATATAATATTAATTTAATATAATGTAGCTACTATGAAAAAATGAAGCAGTTATTGCTCGTGAATTCCCTTTTTGACTGTCAATTATTTGTAGACTTATAAATATAATATAAAAAAAATATTTTCAATAAATATTTTTTAAAAACATGAACATGTGAATTATTTTAGTTATCTAAACATCCCCATGTAGTAGTTTGCACACTAATGTAGATGTCTCGGAGTTTTGTTACCGTTCTGTGCCCATCATCCGCTATTTCCACCACTTAATCAAGCCACTCTTCTTTAAAACAGATGATGTTTTATTTAACATGTTCTTGCGTTTGCTCTCGTGTTGAGCTATTTCATCCTCAATCATTAAAGTATTCGATTTCTACAGCGACTCATTTGGCGCACATCACAATCTTTCTATGAAACCTGTAAACCGCATTCACCGGTTCTAACTCTATTGCGACACCAAATCTATAGTGGTTTGCCTGAGCATTGCAATTATTTCGCACTTAACTACTTAAATCGCATGGCTTTCCCAACTTATTTTTGCATCTGTCCTGTGCGTGGTTGCGAAAAACGAAGTGCATTGCCATGCATGCACGCAGCTTAGAGGGAACATTGCTCACAATACAGAAGAAAAGATCTGTCACTACTCCTGTTACATCACAACTTTAACCCTCATGCAAAAGCTGCGAATAAAGTCTGATAAATGAATACCTGATCTGATACCTACCAGTTTCTGTGATATCTCAGCAATTTCAGTCTTGCACTGAGCAACCTTTTCATTCATTGCGCTCTAAAGAGAAAACATACAAAGTCAAATACAAAGAAGAAAAGGGGGAGGGGGGGCATGCAAGATAAGCAGTGAAAACACTGGGCCATGTGATACCAGTTTTCAATGCATTATGTCAGGAGTGAAGTCGTCAGAATCATAAAATCAAGAGGTAATTTATGCAACAAAGCAGTATGCACACAATCAGGTACTCATTAGTATACTGGAACACAGCATACAAATATAGATTCAAAACTTAATCACTGACAACTCACCACATCCTGATATTCATGCTGCGTGTTAGTTGTCAGCTCTGCCAGAACGGCCGCCAGTTCTTTAGCCTCTACTTGCTGCTCTGGCGGTATGGTGCTGTCAAGACAAGATAGGTGTAAAAACAAAACAAAAAAACCCACAACACAACAACAAAAAAATAATGACAAACACTTACGTCAGTTTCTCAATCTTTTTCTCAGCTTCCTTTATTTCTCTTGTGTATGCCTGGAGTCTGTCCATATCAGACCGCTGTTTAACAAAAACAAAAATACAATTAGCAAAAAAAAAAAAATGTTATGGCTTTGATTTAATGTAAATTTTCACCGCACAGTATTTGCGGTGTAAAAACCTATAGGTTAATTAGCCTGCACCCAAGAAAGAATATTCACAATGGCAAATGAAGTCTGCACATCAAATGTTTTGAGCGGAATAAACAGTGGAAATTTGTGGACAACAACAAAAGTGTCATGAATAGGCCTGTCACGATAACAACTTTTTGTTGTGCGATATATTGCCCCAGAAATAATTGCGATAAGCGATATTATTGTCATATTAAAGACCATTTTATGCCACTGAATATATAATCATAATGTAACAGCATAGTAATGCAAGAAGGCCTACACACTTCCAAATGACAACAAACTATAGAATATTTAGATCATGGAAATTAAATATCAAAATATTAGATACCTTAAAAAACATGAATAAATAGTAAATAACAATTTTCTAACAAAAAGTGCAAAGTAACAAGTACAAAAAAAAAGAAAAGTGCACTTTTATGGAGATTTTTCCATCTACAGATTTTTCCCTG
>NW_015625598.1:386998-405836 GCF_001515625.1 Sinocyclocheilus rhinocerous | reverse complement strand
TTTTTCCCTGACCTTCTTTTCTCTGTAAATTAAGGGTGCACACTATTGCTGAAAAACACAATCACTACTTAGCAGTCGGATGTCCGTATGCACAAAGGCACAGATCCCTAAACAAGATCATATCTGCAGATGAAACTTTTTTTATAGAAGCTTTTTTTTTATTTGAACTAGCACCTCATGACTACATCACGTCATGTACGAGAATCTGCAAAAGACACAGGCGCAAGTGGAATGTACAAAACATGGTGACATTAATTTTTAAGTAAATATAATGGGCGATATATTGCGTCACCAAAAATTATTGAGGTCATTTACATATATTGCGCGATAAGTCGATATATTGATTATTGCGACAGGCCTAGTCATGAACATTTTTAAATATTAAAAACGGCATCTTACAAAACTTTGCTGGTGGGCAGCAGTCATTTCCAGCCTCTGCTTTCTGAAGTGCAGGAAATTTTGGATTGCGCTCAGTATAGTGATTGTTCGCTTGCTCTCTGTCAAAAGGGTTAAAAATAATTCAGCTCTGCAACACTTTTAAACATTACATCTGCATTAAAGTTTAAAACAAAATTTAAACTTAAATTATTTACACAAAATGTTCACAATTTCTATTTTATGGTGGCTTGAATATGTTCGACATTAATATTTTTGGGTGAACTATTAAATTAAGTAGGCAGGACTGCAAGGGTGTGCAATAAGACACCCCGTTTTGTCATTTGTATTAACAAAACAAAAAAATGTGTGTCTAAAAATAAACGTCTAAAAACATCATTCTTCTGTGGGGTCAGTGAAAATAGTGGCAGGGCAACAAACAAAAAAATGAGTAAAATAATAAATAAACACTGGGCCAGCGTTGCTTTTAAGCTCTACGTGTGAAGCCTGATAGAGAAAATAAAAGCTACTTACTGGGGTTCAGCAAGTCATTCAGGGAAAAATCATACACATGACAAACCGGCAAGAACTGGCACCTGAAATAAACGTAAATGTAAAGGAACTCAGCGCTGAGGAATACATGCAGACCTTTCACAACATTTAGACATACTCAGTTTTCAGAGATGCCAAATGACATATTTAAGTCATAAGACTCTCTACAGCACTCTCAAGATAAAACTCTTACATGCGCATGTAAACGCTCATGATTGGAGTCACCCACTCATACAGCATGGGGTACTGGACGTTTTCAGAAAAGGGCACCTGTGGAAGACATGGGTAAAGCAATCTCCAATTCAACATCAAAATACACAGTTTTGATCTGAAAATGCAACGTTGATGCAAAGAAGCCACACTCACCGTGTAATGGCACTCAGGCCTGAAACGAAAAAGAAGCTGCAAAACCCTCATGTAGAGTCTTTGAATGGATTCTGCCTGCAAAAGAAATACATTATTTTGAACACCATCACGAGTATTTATTCATTAAGTGCAGATTCTTATATGAATAACAAAAAAACTCATATAAAAACAAGCTTAATGTATAGCTCTTATTGCTTTTTGGAAATTATTAAGCCAATTAATGGTAGGTAAAAAATAGAAGAGAAGCTGAAACATCACGAGTTACTTTATTAAGCATTATATGAAATAAAGAGGAGTAACACACATTTCAATAGCTTAAAATTTACCCTGCCAGACCCTATTGTAGCCTATACACAAATATATCCATATCTGATCAGTATGCTTTATTTATATAAAACACAAAAAATGAGCTCACACATCACATGAGTCACTTTATTAAACATTTATAGTCAGTTATTATGAAATAAAGTGTAGTAACATTTCGATAGCTATGTTTTTTTTATTTGTCAGATTCAGTGACTGCATCATATGCATTTGTAAGGAGCAAACCGTGGGATCTCCAACATTATTGGGTAATTACAGTAAACAGTAATAAGAATAAAGACCTACATTTATCAGATAATCAGAATATTTTATACATAAGCGCTAAACATCTCATAAGGAAACCATTCTTAGTAGTAAGCTAACATATTAGCAGACAGCAGCAGCATTAATGTTTAATTTATTTCCTATATATAAGCATTTAGATGCTTGTGACAAGATCTAGCTGTCCAATGGACGTTTTCTCTAATCTTAAAACATCTTTTACAGCACCGCTCAGCTCCTGACGCTGATCATTTCGTTTCAGCGTCTAATCTAATGTAATCCAACATTTGCTGAACAGCGAATCCTGGTCATATTTTTCGTTAGGTCACGGATTTCGGCACAACACCGGATAGTGATGGGTCGTTCTTGAACGATTCGTTTATTTTGAATGAATCTTTAATATGACTCAGGAATTACGAGTTGTCTCAGCGAGAGATTCGTTCATTTCTTGTTGACCGCGCATGCGCAACATCCAATAGGTTCTGTACAGGAAACAGAAATGATTCATTCATCTCCCGAGTCTTCGGGTTTGGGTTCGAGTCGTTCGTTCATCACGCGACAGCCCCATAGACTAGAGGCTATGCAGTTCTCGGAAAGAGAATTGTTAGTTCATCTCCCGAGTCTTCGGTCCGAGTCGTTCGAGCAACGGAAATTACAGAAATTAGTTAATAATTCCCAACCTTCCTTACAAACAAGCGCGTAGTTTGTTTCTTTACTCTTACAGTTACGTAATTTTTCTGGTCTCGAATTTTATTTGAGCTTTATAGCTTTTTATTTCTTACAATTTATAAATTTGTGATTTTTTTTCCAATAAAGAATGTGGTAATAAAGTGTTGGTTAATGCTAGTGGACTGCAGTTGTCTGGATCAGTGAATGCGGGAGAAGGAGAGAGATAACACTCATACTGTATATGTGTGTGTCTGTACAGCAGTTAAACCCAATACTGTTTCAGATGATGGGAGAGATGAGAACTCCTGACTAAACTTGTGGACTGAAAGTCAGGCTAGGGAATTTAAAAACAGGCACTCTTAAATGTGCATTGAAAATTGCCAGCTGATAAAACCTATTCTCCAGGGACCATATTCTTAAGATAAAAGAGTTAAATGATTAACACTAAACAGTAAGAAATCAGTCCAGTCTCCCCAGCTGTAATGCTCTCAGTTACATAGATGCATATTGTATGAATTAGTGAGTGTGGTGGTGCTTATGGGGTGTTGCTGTGGGACGGTGAGTATGAGGCTGGGAGGGAATATCAGAGTACACCCACTACAAAAAACTAGACTACACCACTGGGTACAATACAGTTCAGTACAGTACGATTCAGTACTTGCGTTTCCACTGCCAATAGTACCCTTCTTGATAGGCGTGGCCGACAGACCGGTCATTCATTTCCAATGGAGAGTAGCGCGGGAGCTGCGTGGAGTTCCCATCATTTGCAGATGTCCGTTCATACTACACGACCATTCATGCAAACTGTAGCATCATGCTACATAAGACAATAAATAAGATTTATATTCAGCTTTTACTCCAAACTCACTTTAAACCACCATCGAGTGTGTTTAATAACTTCCGATTGCCGTCTAATGAGTGTTTTGGCCATGTCATGTTGCTGAAGTTAAATATGTTATTACCTCTGACTCTGAGTCAGAGCAGCGATCATGGAAGAGAGAACACAAGCAGACAGCGCTGGAAGCTGCTAATGCTCATCAGTAAATCAGTGGAAAATAAATAGAAATCATGATTCTGTCGTGTAAATGTAGCCTAACAGATGTGTAAACTGAAGACTATTTGAGCTTTATTAAAACTATTTTGCACTGATTTATTGTGTTGGTTACATTTTGTTCCTTTGTGCAGTGGCTCAGGAGATGAGTCTTTGAGTTTGTATAAACATCAACAAGCTGAAAAATAAAACCAAAGTTTGATTTCATAAAATTGGTATTGAAAAAAGTATCGTTCAGAAACCTGTATCGAAGTCAAGGTATCGGTTTCGAAAATTTTTGAACGATACCCAGCCCTACGCTGTACTACGGTAAAGTTCAAAATAAATATATGAAGTTAAACATGACTTTGTGCTCAGCCAAAACGATATGACCAGGAATAAATAATAGATTCATGAGACCACGAATGCCTGTTAAATATAGCCAACCCAAAACAAATTGTATCTCGTGTTTAATCACTACAGAGACATCAGATCCAGCGGCAAATGTCAGAAGGACTAGCCGAGCTAAGGCTGCTCTCGGCGGATACATGAGCACTGAGTGCCCGCTGATCGCCTGGAGCTCCGAAATCGGCAAAGCAAATTTTCAAATAGGTGATATCTTTATAAATAAACCACAGATTTGAGTTTAAAACAATTACATTCTCGCCTGAAAAACTCTTAAAACTACATTCATTACACAATAACAGTAGTAATATTTAGAAAATTACGCGGGTATTTGGGCAATGACGTTTCACAAGTCCACAAGAACAGTCAAGAACGCATATTGAGAAACGGCTATTGTCTGTGTGAAAATATAAAATTATAAAATAAACGGTTATATATTTATGTGTTTGCGCACTCTCATGTAAACAAGCCCAACACTCATGGACAGCAGAGCGGAACGAGTGAAGGAGAAGCTTTATCCCCTTGTATCACGCAAAAGTGACGATTCTAGTCAACCAATCAACGTTCTGCGTTGAGTTTAGCTCCACCCTTTTGGTACCCTTTGCTGTGCTAGGTACCCCAACGGAAGGGTACCAAAAAAGTGGTACGGTTCGCTATTTTGGTACCATTCACAGCTTCTGACAGTGGAAACGGAAATAATTGCGTACCGTACTGTACCGAACCGCTCAAAGGAAACGAGCTATAAGATATTGATCGGGGAAGCAGTCACGTGACAAAAGAATAGTGATGTTACGTTCGTGAACGAATCGTCCTTTTTGAACGAATCTTTTAGGTGAACGAATCGTTCTCGTAATCCCTTGACTCATATTTCTCGTTCACTGATATTCCTCCCTCCAGAGCAGCGCGGCAATATTAGCAGCGCATGCGCAGATCAGTGAACCGGGTAGCTCTGTGAACGGTTTCATGCTGTCAAGGAATGACTAAACCTCGAGCCAATAGCCTTCGAGTATGAGATGTGACGGAGCATGTGATTTGTTGAATGTAGTGAACGAATACGCCCTTCACTGAACGAGTTTCTTTTGAGTCTGAACGAGATCGAGAGATCTTCTTGTTCGTGAATTAAATGAGAGTGTACCGGGTCAGTCGGCCATTTAGTAGCCTATGTCAATCTCGATCAGCAATCAGCAGAAAGCGGATGCAAAGCGCAGACAGTTATAGGTACTGTGCACGTACGCTTGTTTATATATTCATATTTAGCATACAGAACATAACTCCACGTTTAATCCCCGATTTATGAATGTGTAAATGTCTGACCAAACAATGAAAATGTTAATTATGCAAGAAAACCTTCTGCTTTGGTCATCTGAACAATTTAGACTTGATTTATTTAATGAGTAGATTATGCACACATTTTAATAAAGCCAAATCAGTTTTTTGTAATAAGTAAATACGTTCATTAACTTAAGACATAACAGAAGTAGACATAAGACAAAACACTATTTTTCGCCACCTGCTGGCGTATTTATGTAATATGAAGAAATGGCCACTGAACGAATCAGTGAACGAATCATTTTGGTGAACGAACTGAAAATGAACGAATCTCTTGAAAGAATCAGTAACTACAAAAGAATGAACGAGCCGAAGACTCGGGAGGTGAGGTGAACTAACAGACTGCACAGCCAGCTAAGCAATGAATCATTTCTGTTTCTTATAATCTGGTCTTGGTTGCATTATAGTTTATATAACGCGATCAATGTTTAAGTAAATAGATGTGTTGGGGAATTTGGATATTAACACGTAACATTTTAATTATATTCTGCTGAAACGAACGAAATGACTTGATAAGGGATTCGTTCGTTCTGCTGAACGAGATTCAAAGATCCGAGTCAGTAAAATGATTCGAACTTCCCATCACTATCACCGGTTAAAGTTTTTCAAAAATCCTTTGTTTTCTAGGACTCTGGAAACCCGGAATAGTTCATCAAGACGTGCATATGTGGATAATTATATTTTACCTTTGGATTGGGAGTAATATCATTCTTGGTAAAATGCTTCGCCTCTTGTCCAGTCAAAACTTCGGTTCGGTAGAACTGCACAATGGCATCCACCTTGTACACCGGGAACGTGTTTTCACTCATGCCTGCTGCTGCAACACATAACCCGCATTCATGAATGAGTTCTCTTCGCTCGTTGTTTACCGACAGACGCTTCGACGCGAGCAGCTGTCCAGAGCCATAACAAACACTTATGCGTCAGAAAGCTCTGACTCGGGGAATTCGAAGATACAGAATTAAAATTATTACCATCTTTTTCACATTGTTGGTCCGACATTATTGAAACTCTACAATTAATACCCAACTATTGTACTAACCGAGTTTACGCTTGGGTCCCTCGTCGTCAACTGACGCAAATTCAAACTTTAGGCGCGTCTGCCGTCACTTCCGCCATAGTTTCCCTACGTCACGAGTCGTCGCAAAAGCAAAGCGTGTAGCGCCCTCTACAGGACAGTTTATGCTCCAACATGCACAGTTGGGAGTAGTTTTATTTAATTAAATAATAAATTTAAAATTATAATTATTACTGGGATAGATTATGTAGTAATCATTATTAATTACTATTAATTAAAACGTCATGGGATTTTTGCACAGATGAGCTCATGCTTATTTAGTAATGCACCTTTTTCTTGATAAGTGTTTCCAGAAAAAAAAATTACCAAATATATTCGTGAGATTATGCATTCAATACGTTTTAAACAAAAGCAATGTCTTTTAAATACATTCATGATGATAATATTTTGTTCTTGAGGGAGAAAGTTTGGGTAAATATAATTTTCCAACAATAAAAAGTAGTAGCTGATTATGCACCTCTGATGGTTAAATAACTCTATAACGACTACAATCACATTTCAACACAAAATCAAGACCACCAATACTTGGATAGTTTTATTATTATTATTATTATTATTATTATTATTGCAAAATATGCAAGTACAAATATTTCAGTTTTTATAAACATAAGCAAACACAGAACATTTCCAGCAAAAGCACGTATTACACAAGTACAATCAATTTCTCACAATGCATCATTACATTAACCAAAAAGGAAGGAACAAAACTAAAGGAAGAGGAGAAAAAAAGGCAGAGCAAAACAGGTATCAATCATGGTACATGACAGATCTCATCACATTTCTTCAAAAAAGAAGTACTTTTTTTTTTTTTATTAATTATTCTTAGTGATTTGATTAAATGTTCTACTTCACATAATAAATCTCCCGATACTTGGGAAGTTTTGAGCAGCGCCGCTGAGAAACAGAGTTGCGACTCTCCCATAGGCTTCCACAGGATCTGAGGAATGCGGAAGTAAAGCGTGACGGACCAGCCAATAGTTCCAGTATTGAAGCCCATTCATTTCAGTGCTTCTCAAGCACACTCGCCAGAGAGTTGAGGACATTATAGCAGTTTTTGTCATTTTAACGCATTAGTTTACCTCTCGGAAATTTGGCCAGTAGTTGTATTTTATGAAACGCGTTATAGTTAATGGTAATAAATTGCACAGTTTAATGGGTATATGAATTTATCAGAGACAGAAATTCAACAGACACAAACACTAAATTCGCATCTTTGGATTGGAAACATAGGCTTCATTTGCCCATCACTACCATGAACCACGTGACCGCGTGGCGGCGAGATCAAAGCGTGTCGCAACTCTTCTGTTTCTCAACGGCTCTGGTTTTGAAAAGCCTTGCAGCGTGGTGACGTGCGCATAAACAAAGTCTACGATTGGTCGACTGGACGCCGACGTCACAGTTCCATCCACAGCGTCACTGTTTCGTTTGTTATAACCGTGACCGTTATAGTTTTTTCCGGCGATAAAGAGGTGAAACTATTTGATGTCTAGTGCAGCGAGTAACTTCTCATTCTGTTTATTTACCACGGTGAAGCAGGCAGGCGCTGCTCTGAGACACCTAAAGCAGCGCCGCTGATGCGCTTGAGCTCTTCCGCGTTGGCGAGCGCGTGCAGGTGACTGCGGTAAAGTTGGTTTTATATTCACACATTCGGACTTCCGTGTTCAATAGCTTTGTTAATATGCATTTAAAAAGGATACTTACAATTAATTTTCATTACCGACTATAATGAGCAGTACCTACAATCCATTTGTCTGCAGAAGTCGATGTTTTTATAAGGCTGAAAAACACGTTTATGGCTATGGAATGATGTGACGTCATCACCAGCAGAGGGACCGTCTACAAATTACAGGACGCTTCTATGGAAAGTTGCTAAAGACTCATTTGAGCTGAAAAGCGCTGCTTGCTTTTAGTGAAAACGTTCCAGAGCATGTTGATATATTATACATTTATATATTTAATAAACAATTTGTGCCTCAAGTGTATTTTTTGTTGTTGCTATTACTGTGTTAATTACTGTGGTTTCTTCAATGACACATTATTAAGTTCAATAGCTTTTAAAAGGCTTGATGGACTGGTCCTGGACACATTGGAAAATCTAAACTTCACCCTAATAAACATACTACAACTCTTTATTGTGCAGCAATTTTCCTTATGTGGTCAATTTGTACTACTTCATAAAAAAGTGTTGTATTGGTTTCTTCAATGACACAACATTTAGTTCAATAGCTTTTAAAAAGCTCGATGGACTATTCTAGAACATGGTGGAAAATGTTTATTTTAACCTAAAGAACATACTACAATTCTTTAATGTGCTATTATTTACTCTAGATGTTCAATTTCTATCATCACTGTATTCTATGGGGTTCTTCAATGGCACAGCATCCAGTTCAATAACTTTTGAAAAGAGGGTCACACCGCTCCAAAACAAAATGCTAAATATTTATTTGATCATAAAGAACATACTACAACTCTTTATTGTGCGAGTTATTGCTTTATGCTCCCAGCGTATTGCATTGGTTTTTTCATTGACACCTTACACAGTTCAATAGGTCTTGAAAAAACAGATCAAGTCATCCAAGGAAGATTGTAAATTCTTTATTTAGTCTCAAAGACCAAGCTACAATTCTTTATTGTACAAGTTTTTGCTTTATATGCTTCATACCTATTAATGACATTTTGTATGGGTTTCTCCATTGACACATGGTCTACTTCAATAGCTTTAGAAAAAAGAGTCGTAGTGCTCCAGAACGAGTTGGAAATTGTTTATTTGACCTTATAGAGCAGCAGTGGCGAACTCCGGTCCTGAAGAGCCGCAGCCCTGCAGAGTACAGCTCCAACCCTAATTAAAACTCACCTGCCTGTAGCTTTCTAGTAACCCTTCAGACCTTGATTAGCTTGTTCAGGTGTGTTTGATTAGGGTTGAAGCAAAACTCTGCAGGGCTGCGGCTCTCCAGGACCGACGTTGAAGAGCATACTCTTCAGTGTACATATATTTGCCTTTTATGTTTTTCTCAATCACACATTATCCACTTCAATAGATTTTGAAAGGAGTGACCGACTGCTCTAAAACAAGTTGGAAATCCTTATAAATAGTTTACAAAACAAACTACAGTCCAGGTTTTCTTGTCTTTTCATCTCTGTTTTTGTAATTTTGTGTGATACAGAGCTGTGATCCTTATGAGGTATGCAACATTGTTGACAAGGTGTTGAATTAACATAAATCTATTATTATGTTTTATGTTTATGCTGTTTTCAGTATTCATCTAACATTAAACTCACTCAATATCATAATCCATATTCACTGATCAATATTTATAGTCTTGCAGAACTGTCACTGTCCATGGTTCAGAATTTTTCATGTTATTGAAAAACATGTTTTTTACATTTTCCAATTTGATAAGAAGCTAAGTGCATTGCTTTTTATAGTTGCACTAAAACAAACTCAGTATAGCCTATCACCACAGCACAAAGATTTGTTAATGGAAAGACTTAAGTTTTCACAGCTTTTAAGCAAGCCTTGATAATGTGATTAATCAGCTGAATGGCATTTTTGGCCAACATGTCACTGAACTTTTTAGATGCAAATCAGCATGCTTTGCTGAAATGTGAACATATGCATGTAGTGCACCAGCAGACAAGATGACTTTCCAGGGGGCCCAGTTTATGAAATGAGCCCTCTTTAACTGCTATAGTGGAGGATGGTTTGCTACAATTTGATTGGATGCCAATGGACTAACACAAACAAACGTCCAGTGATATCAGATAAGGAGGCTAAGACAACCACCAGACATCTTGCTTGGCCAAAAAAGGCGATCCCAGCACCCAGGAGAGGCCATTTTAACTGGTCCAAAAGATTCACCTTTTTACCAAAACCCTCCTTTTACTTTCATTCTAAGGCCTAGGCTAAGATGACCATAAATTCCTTTGACCTACAGATGCAGCATGCAATTTTGCTGGCCATGCGGTAACAATGGCTAGAACAAAGGAGATCAAACTTTTCACATTTTTCAACTTTTCACACCCCTAAAATATAATTGATATTCCTTAGTAGTGTTTGTCATTTACATTTGTCATTAACATTGTTTAGTAATTTTTTAACCATGGCATGTTTATTTTTGTCATTGCATGTTTAGTTTTTAATTTCTTTTTTTTGTTACAACTGTGTCTTTCTTGTGTTGGTAATCACAAGCCAAATCTCAAAACCCTTTAGATAAACCATCTGATTTCCTTCCTCCAATGCACATAATTTTTCTTATTGTATGATCCATTTGGATCATTTGATATTGTTAAGGTGATATTCCTTAGCTGGTCCCCCGAGGTAAAAGGACGGAGAGGTCATCTGACACACACACACACACACACCTGAGATGATGTGGGACCAAACCCACCGCCTCTAGTGTCTTGTGTATGGCATACCACACAATTGGTATGCATGTGAAGATCACTACATATCTTTGTAATGTGAGTAAGTTGCTGTCATATTTTCTTAATAATGATAATCAAATCTCCTTTTTTATTTTTTAAAAGCTACTTAGAAAAAAAAAACAAATCACGGTTTCATGATTGTGTTTCTTTAAAGAAGCAGGAAGGATATTTAAGAAATACAATTTTATTTCATTTAAAGCTATGAACAACTTTATATGTTTTATCTATACATAATGGAAAAAATAATATAGCTGCTAACAATAGCAGCCTCCAAAATAACTTTAGGCCCATTAACAAATATGAACTATGCATAAATCAACCAACTTAGGCTTACTAACCCATTGTTTCACTTTAAACTTGATAAGTTAAGAATACTCAGAACATTTGAAAAACAAACTGAATTTTTTTTCTGAAGTTTGTAGAGCTTTACAAATTTTGTGACAAGTGTGGTGGGGCTAAGAGCCATGGGAGCCACCAAGCCTCACTTCAGTGGATCTCAGTTGCACCCCACTCATCACAATGATAATTATGTACAGCTTTCTTGCGTACACATCACATTCAATCAGATCTTTATAGTTAAGTACTAGTTAGCAACAGCACACTAGCATGTGCTAATGTAGTTCGCTCTCACTAAACACTTGCATGTAAATAGTCAAACAACATGCAGTACATGTAGTCCCAAAGTTTTACTTTCCATCCTCAACCTAACCACATGCTCTACTCTTCACCACAACGGTAACACTACAAAACCAATATAACAGAAACCTCTGTAAATCCTAACATAACACAACATAAAATCCTAAATTATGTCTCCCTGTGTTAATCTTGTGCAAAACACACACAAAATACCACTTAATTACAACATTTATTTTCCTTGTAGTCTGATGCAAAGCAAAAAGACCCCAAAACATGCTTAACTATATTAGCCACAACCAAAACATAATAGAAGGCAACAACTCAATAATCAAATAAAATCAACATTTATTTTATGACATTCAAACCAAATAATCATCAACATAACAAATTCATACAAAATTTAACTGCACAAGGCAAATAAATAAATAAACAAGAAAAAATAACATTAATAAAGATTACCCTCTTAGGAACATAATGGTACGAACCAATTTCCTGTGACACAGCATAAAGATGACACTGGGACACCAAGTCTCCCTTTTGTTTGCTGATACGTGGAGTGCAGCCACTAACCCCATGGATCAGAGCACCTTAAACCTCAGGTAACTTAAATAGTATAAATTAAAAAATTTTTTTAAAAGTGTGCACCCTTCTAATAAAGTCTTTAACTCCTTTGCTTGTGTGTTGGTTTGGCTTGTGCGTTTGTTGTTAGAGGGTGTCTGTAAAGTACACAACAAATTTTAAGTAAGTAAATTAAGTAAACAATTGGTGAGGCCAAATATGTGGCATTGCCATAAACTCACCCCTTAACTACCAGTGAGACCACTTGCATATCTTACAAATCTTTATGTTGGAATTCTAAGAATGTCTGATTGGAAACTAAAATACCTATTGCATCACAAGTCATTTTAATCATTGAGGCCTCATGACTGGTTGGTTGGGGAGGTAGGGTTTTCTTTGCTAAAATTAATTCATTTTGATGAGTGGTCCTCAACCCAGTCCTGGAGGGACCCTTAGTACAGCATGTTTTGTATGTCCCCCTCTGGCACACCTCATTCAGCTCTTGCAGTCTTAAGATAACAGATTAAGGAGACTTACAAAATCTGCATTACTAGGGGTCCTCCAGGAATTTGTTGAGAACTACTGATTTTGAAAATAAGGCACAATCCAGTCTGTTCAGTCATACCTGGTGAACAATGTTACATTATAATGATCACAAATTCACACTTAAATAAAAAAGAGGTGAAAAATGGGCTATATATGCTCAGTACAGTTAAAATGATGACTTCAGAATAATTGGTTTATAGTTTGTCATGTGTCACTAAAGAAATCAACACAACACAGGCCCAAATTGAACAACAGAGGCACAAAATGTTTACAAAAAGTTTTGATGAAATTGTTGTAACTATTTCAAAGTCACTGAAGTGCCTGTCCAAATAAACATTCTGTTTGATGTTGTGTTTTCTGAGTGCTATTAATAACATGATGAATTCAGCACCATGGACAGTGACAGTTCTGCAAAGCTGTAAACTCACTCAGTGCACATAGAGAATGATATTGTGTGAGTGCAATATAAAATGAATGCTAAATACAACAGGAAAACATAAAAGAGAGAATATTAAGTCGGTTCATTCAACAACATTACGTATGTTCATTAGGCTGTGTCATCTTATATTGAAAACTAAATAATCTAAAAAATGGTATGTTTAAAGTCCAAACAAAGATTTAAATGGAATGAGCTTTTTATTGAGACAACTTAGCTCATTCTGCAGAATCCTTTATTGTGTTTTTTTGTTTTTTTTTGGTAGTGTTCACATAACATTTTGTGGGAATGTACCTCTGTGGGAGGTACTACTATCCAGTCAGGACAAATTGGAGCAATCATCTGATGAACAGCAGGTGTTAGATAAGCCAAAACTTTAAAAGGTGCAATACTGTGGGTTCTTTAGAGCAAAAAAAAAAAAGAGTAAGAAGACTAAGGTCAAAACCCATCAACTCATGGGTAGACATAAAAAAGGACAAGTAGTAAAAAGGACAGATGTATGGGCAGAAGCAGGAGGAAAGGAAGCCGTTGTGTTTCAGTTTTTAAAAGCTGATATTTTAAACAAGGACCAGGGATATTCATCTGACATATGGTCAGATGTATCCATTGCTTTATTTGGTGAGGACACAAGAAAGAACCGGCACTGGTTATGGGTCATATGGACCAAAAACCGAAATGGTGTTAGGGACCAACTAGCCATGAACACTCCAAGTGAGCAAACAACACTGGAGCCAGGAGACATTATGACAAATTAAGGTAAATTATTTTGTCTGCCTCTATAATTATGTCATCCAATAGCAATTGTATATAGTGGACCCACAACATGTGGCCCAACTTATTGAAAAACAATTATTAATTAATTGCTTTAAGAATCATACTATCAAACCAAATATTATTCGGTCTAACCATAAACAAATGTTAACAGACTGTTTCTAAAAGAAATACATTTTTAGCTTTCTTGTAAATAATAGCATCATGTATTAATCATGGACAAAGATATTCAAACCACTGTTGATACCACACCAGACTTTTAGCTCCATTTACCATGTGTTCCAGCATTTATTTATTCTTATATTGTTCAGATCTAATTAAAACAAGTGCTGACCATAAATATCTAATTTTCATGTCAAAATATTCATGAATATACACTTACTGTTCAATCTGATCTACCATAGACACGGTAATGAGTTGGAAAGAGGACACTGAGGCAGATATTGTCCAAAATAACATGGATTCACAGGAGGACACAGCAGACCTGGAAAGAGAGAGTGCAACTGAGGATAGTGGTCTAAATAACATTGCCCCAGAGGATACCAGAGTGAACCTGGAAGGAACTGAAACAAGTGAGAATGCACCATTGGGAGATGCTGGTCCAAATATTTACAGGACAGCACAAAAGGTGCATAAACGGTTTACCAACACTCTTAATAGAAAGGAATGGAACAAAATAAGACCTTCGAAAGGTTCCACTAAATTAAGGCCACCCTGGACCCACTATCTCTATAATGCATTTCACATCCTACCTAGAAAGAGCTTTTGATATTTGCACAGGCAAAAAAACTCAGGATGACATGAAGCCTTACACTGTGCTGCACATATGTTCTGCTCACATCCTCAAAGCAGTCAGACAGGCAATATCAAAGCATACTGATGACCAAGGCCTGAGAGACTTTGTCACATTTGCCTTTGCAAGACTGCAGAATGCCTGTTCACTAGCTGCAACAAGACATATCTTTAGTGCACTGTGTTCTGTCCTGACAACTCGAAGAACTTTTGAGTGGAAATATGTCCAGCTGCCTCAACAGGAATGTGCTGAAGGTAATCCGCTCAGAAATTAGGAAGAACAAACTACTCCACACTGATGTGTTAATGGAAATACATCTCATGCAAGGCATACTAAGAGGATGTGACACCAGATTTTTTAAACTACCAGGATACATACAGCATTTTAGCATGGACCCCTTTGGTGTTCATATGTACACTGAGCTTGGAATCAGTATTCTTGTCGACCATTTACGCAGTAGGCTTCCTGTGTCCCTTTATCTGGATGCCACTGGAGGAGTGGTCTCAAAAATTGCAGATCAGCCAAAGCGAATCCTATACTACTCACTCACTCTTCCAGGAAGGGGTCGGGATGCTCCCCCTTTACCAATCTGTGAAATGTTATCAAATGAGCATTCGGTACCTCCAATCACATATTGTCTCATGCAATTTACATTGCATTTGTCCAAATACACACAAATGCACATACACCAGGTTGAGACAGACTATAGTTGGGCTCTCATGCAAAGCTTTCAACAGGGAGCAAATCACATCCTACCTAGAAAGAGCTTTTGACATTTGCACAGGCAAAAAGATCACAGGATGACATGAAGCCTTACACTGTGCTGCACATACGTTCTGCTCACATCCTCAAAGCAGTCAGACAGGCAATATCAAAGCCAACGGATGACCAAGGCCTAAGACTTTGTCACATTTGCCTTTGCACGACTGCAAAATGCCTGTTCACTAGCTGAAACAAGACATAACTTCAGTGCACTGTTTACTGTCCTGACAACTTCACAAAGCAGTGAAAATGTCAAGGTAAGCCTGAAAATTCTATAAAATGTAATTGCTTATCCCCAAGAAGGCAAACTCGATGAAACAATGGAAATTGGAGACAGGGAGAAATGGGGCTGTGAAGACAGAAACAATGCTACTACAATTGTGGGTAGCTCACCATTCATACCGTATCTCAGACAGATCTTTGAAGAAGCCAAGGAACACGCAGCAAGTGAGACATCTTTCTCTAAGGACAACAATCCATACTTTTGTCCAGGTATCATCGACATGCTCTTTGACCACTATCTTGCAATTTTTCCTATGTGGAGTGGTTTGCTGTTAAGACATCTAGAATGTGCATCACATGATCAGAAGGACATAAAAACAAAATCACACAAAACAAGAGACACTAATTGCCATGTGGAAAAGTGGTTTGGAATTGTAAAACATACCATCATGAAATCGAAGAAAAAGCTCAGACCAGGAACTTTCATCAGAAAAATGCATTGCTCCCTGCAAACAAGATACACCGAACACATCATTCAGCACAACCTCTCCGAAGATCTGTTGCTAAAGCCTCGGCCACCAATGGACATCAGTCATTCCCAGGAAACATGGATGAAGAGAAGGAAAACACAATTATCAGGGAAAAAATCCAAATACTTTTCAGCACCACACAACATACCAGTTCCACACAAAAAACAAAGGACCCAGAAGTGTAGAAAGGACCTGGCAAAGAGCCAGGCAACAGGTTCAAACCTGGACCAGCATTATCTACCTGCAGAGATACTATCTGTAGAAGATGAGGTAATACTGTCATTAATGTAAACATTTAAAACTGTGTACTACATTTAATCAATGAAGTTGAGGGAAAGTTATTCATAAGGCGGATGTTATTGTAGGTTGAAATACTATGGACAAACCCCTCCACAGATCTGGTTATTGCCATTCTGAGGTCCCCTGATCACAAACTGGAGTACCTCTTGCATCATAGTGCATTCCAATCATTGAGGCCCCATGACTGGTTATTTGGAGAGATATGTCTATCGGGAATAAAGTATGAATGCCAAATAGTGCAACATTTGGCAAATACACTCAGTGTAAATGTATGTTCAATTTACAAACTGAATTAAGTTGTTAAAATACAATGTGTATGTGTGCATTTTCAGACTATTGAATGCTATCTAAGAGCAATTCTTAATGCAAAGGGTGCATCTGCTAAACTCTACCAACTGAGTCATTACACTACAGGTGTAATTTTAAACGGCACAAGAGAGCAGTTGGCCCAACAAGGATTAAGAAAAGTGAGTGAAACTTTCATTATGTTTCTGAGTATTTAGGTCATACATACAACATTGATTGTATTTTTGAATGTCATACAGGTCAGCTTTGAGCAATATGATGGTGTAATCGCTGCTGTGAATGTCAACAATGTACACTGGAAGTTTGTGGTAAGTAGAAAATAAATATCTTGTTTAAAATACCGATGGTTACAGCTGTGGTGTGTTTGTGATGCAGGTAATAAAAATAGTTGTATACTTAAGCTTTGTTTTCAGCTTTTTCCACATCAGACTGTGTTTCTAAAATTAAGATTTGATGCTTTTTGTGTAGATGGCCAGGCAGGTTGTGGAAGACTTTCCAAAAATTCCGGAAAGCATTGACATAGATCCCAGCAAGGACTGGATGTGGAACTGCAGGAGAACTATGGCAAAAGACATTTTACTAGCATCAGGTATTTTAGCTTTTTTATGTCCTTTGTGTATTAGTTTGACAGACCATTTATTAAAAGCATATCCCTATCTTCATTTTAATAATTGCAGTCTCAAGGGAAGAATATTGTTCCGTCTGTGGGCAAAAACCTGAACCAAAAAAGGACGAGATTTGGGTAATCAATTTGTCATGATTTCATTACTGACAAAATAGGAAGTGAATTTTAAAAAGAACAAATCTAACAACATGTGTCCTTTTTGTTCTCAGATTCAGTGTGAATTGTGCCAGAGGTGGTTTCATGTAAATTGCCTTAACATAGTGGTCCCATCAAAAGACCAATCATGGTTTTGTGTTTTGTGCATATAACTTATGTAGAGGTGTTCATTGTACCTGTGTTTGTAACTTTTATTTTTATTTGTTATGCTAAATGCATAAAAAAACAGTACATTTTCTGTCTGTAATGTTTATTATACATTTGGCCTTGTGGCTCTATGTTTACATTAGTTTTTTTGAAGGATAAACAAATATTTTTTTGCCTATTCAACTTTCGTGTGTTTTTTTTTTTTTCTGTTTCAAAATTATTGATTTGAAATGACTAAAATGTCAACACTAAAAATTACTAAATAGTACTTTATCAGAGCATTTAGAGAATCTTTGTAAAAGCAGCACCATGCAGAGAGACAGCATTAACAGTGTAGATATTTGTTCATAAAATTAGCGTAATCCAATTTAATTAGGCTGAATCATTTGAGCTCTAGTACATTCAAGAGATAGCAGCTATTTCAGAATATATCTGTTTTTGCATGTATCTCCAATGGGCTATATATGGCTGCATCAGCTACGTTTTGATTTTTGTTTTTTAATGCAATACATGCAGAAGTGATGTAACAGTGTATTTATGTACAGTGTTGGGCAAGTTACTTCCAAAATGTAATACATTATATATTACTAGTTACTGTCATGTCAAGTCAAGTCTCGGATTATTGTTTGGATGTTTGGATCACACTGTAAATAAACTGCACTTGGGTTCTTCACTACTCTCGCCATCAGTGGATGATTCGTTACAATAGTGCACCATTTGCACAAATGTCATTTGTGCCATACATTAATTTTTATTGCTAAAAATCATCTAATATCTTTGTTGTTTCAGATTAAGTATATCTAAATATCCATAAAAGTAAAACTGTTTAAAATAGTTATCAGATAAATATTTTAGAATAGAGTTGATCTTATTCTTTTACACTGGCCAAATAGTATTTCCATTGTTTAAACAATTCAACATCTTTTTGCTATTTTTAGTGGAAACAGATAGGCCTGTGTTTATTGCAGTGTAAATACAATTGTCTGCGTCACTGACAAAGTATTTTAAAATGGAAACGTGACATCAACAACACAGTGTCCGCCATAATATCGAAGTAAGTGCGCAGCATTGATCATTAGTCTCGCTACAAAAATATTTTCTCGTAACGTGAGATCTGCAGTTTAGTTTAAATATTAATTATTGTGCACCTATAGCACTCTTCGCTGTCATTAAAACATAACATGCCACAGGAAAAGTGATCAAGCGCATCCACTACAAATGTGTGTAAATTCATAT
>NW_015625598.1:361950-386184 GCF_001515625.1 Sinocyclocheilus rhinocerous | reverse complement strand
TGCTTATCTCCATTAATGAGAGTGGTTTATTTAATGTAAATGTGTATATTGACATGAAAATAGAGTTTAAAATCATTGTTTACTTCATTAATTTATTACTTTTATTAATTTATTAATTTTCCCGTCAAGTTTGTTTTTATATATCCCATTATTTTTATTATTTATATATACCTTTTGCGTAGGAAGTGGCGGACGCCTCTTTCAGGACAGATTTGTGCAACAGTCCATTGAGCCTTTTGAAAGCTATTGAACTGGATAGAAGAATCAAATGCAACACACTGGCAGTGTCAATTGACCACATAGAGCAAATAATAGTACATTGAAAAGCTGTAGTGTGTTATTTAATGTAAAATTAATATTATACAATGTGTACTGGGTAAGTCAGTGTCTTCCTTCAAAAGATATTGAGCTGGAAGAAGGTGTCTCAATGAAGAAACCCGAAGAAAACAGTGATGATAGAAATTGAACATATACAGCAAATAATAGCACATTAAAGACTTGTAGTATGTTCTTTATGATCAAATAAATATTTAGCATTTTGTTTTGGAGCGGTGTGACCCTCTTTTCAAAAGTTATTGAACTGGATGCTGTGCCATTGAAGAACCCCATAGAATACAGTGATGATAGAAATTGAACATCTAGAGTAAATAATAGCACATTAAAGACTTGTAGTATGCTCTTTATGGTCAAATAAATATTTTACAACTTGCACTGTAGCACTGGGTCCTTCCTTTCAAAAGCTATTGAACTGGATGATGCGTCATTGAAGAAACCTATAAAACACAGTGATGGTACAAATTGAATATATATGTGAGGCGCAAATTATTTATAAACCATCTTGAAGAATGTTTCCACTTGTTTTTGAAAGTGTTCACCCAAAATAAACATCCTGTTTGCTGTCATGCTTTCTGAGTACTTTTCAATAATCTGACAGAATTAGTACCATGGACAGTGATATTTTTGCAGGACTGTAAACATCAATGAATGCACATAAATTGTGATATTGTGAGAGTTTAATATTAAATGAAGATGTCATACAACAGGGACGCATAAAAGTTTAGCCATTCTTTTCATTGAACACCTGTAGAACACTGTTTACTGTTAAGTCTTTATCACACTTAAAACCAGAGAAACAGAGGTGAATAAAACAGCGAGACATGCGCTGCAGTATGTTCTGTAGGGTCCAAACAAGATGTTCCAACTTGCTTTGGAGCAGTCGACTCATGCTTTCAAAACCTACTGAAATACTGTATATCATATATCATTGTTAAAACCAACACACCAACACAGTTCTTGTTAATTTTGAAGCAAATAAATAAATAAAACAGTTGTAAAATGAAGCCATTAATTATGTTCAGGAGATTCCAGGTGATTTTCCACTTGTCTGGATTGTTACCAAATTACAATGAAAAGCTGTAGTGTGTTATTTAATGTAAAATTAATATTATACAATGTGTACTGGGTAAGTCAGTGTCTTCCTTCAAAAGATATTGAGCTGGAAGAAGGTGTCTCAATGAAGAAACCCGAAGAAAACAGTGATGATAGAAATTGAACATATACAGCAAATAATGTAGTATGTTCTTTATGGTCAAATAAATATTTAGCATTTTGTTTTGGAGCTGTGTGACCCTCTTTTCAAAAGTTATTGAACTGGATGCTGTGCCATTGAAGAACCCCATAGAATACTGTAATGGTAGAAATTGAACATATAAAGCAAATTATTGTACATTAAAGATTTGTAGTATGTTCTACAGGGTCAGATGAATATTTAGCAACAAGACATAATGTGAGTGATATTTGCTGGTACATCTGTAGTTGGCTAAAATGTAGCTGTCTGTTTGCACACAATGAAAAAAAATTACAACTTTTTAGACGGTCCCTATCTTGTTTGCCACGCTACGTTGGACATTCAGTGGACGTTCGCCGGTAAGTATGCCATTAAAACAATACTTGTCCATTTTGATCGATTGTGAAAAATGTAGTAGGTTGAGAATCATGTCGCTGAATAGAATTAGCAAAAAATTACTTTATTGCACATTAAATTAGAAAGTTATTCAACGCGGAAGTCCGAATGTGTGAATATAAAACCAACTTTACCGCAGTGTGCAGGTGCCGTGTGTGTGTGTGTGTGTGTGTGTGTGTGTGTGTGTGTGTGTGTTTCTCCACGTCACTCACGTCCTCGCGAAACAACCGGAGGCACCGATTATCGGTTTATAGGTGAGCACTCGCTGCACGGCTAACGGCATGTCACTGCTGGACTCTGACGACAGCTACGATTTAGTCTTCAAAATCGTTCTTGTTGGAGATGTCGGTGTCGGCAAAACTTGTGTGGTTCAGCGTTTCAAGACCGGGATATTCATCGAAAAACAAGGGAACACGATCGGTGTGGATTTCACCATGAAGACGCTGGAAATACACGGGAAGCGGGTTAAGGTTAGTGCTGCAGTCCAAGCTAACGTTACTCGTTATAGTTGTGTCTTATGGTTATAGAGCTCATTAAAGGGATAGTTCACCCAAAAATGAAAATTCTGTCATCATTTACTCACCCTCATCTCGTTCCAAACCTGTATGAGTTGCTTTCTTATGTTGAACACAAAAGAAGATATTTTGAAGATTGCTGGTAATCAAACAGTTGGTGGTTGCCATTGACTTCCATAGTATATTTTTTTTCCCTACTATGGAAGTCAATGGCAACCACCAACTGTTTGATTACCAGCAATCTTCAAAATACGAACTAGTGACCTATCCCTTTAAGTTTCTCTTCATGGCGACAGCTTGTCGGTGTTCACATAAGTTTCCCCATAAATCCACATTTTGTACCAAAAATCTCCTTAGTACGTTTATTGTTATTACTGTAAGCCTTATCACATTCATTTAGGGTTTCATTCGAATCATTTATTTATTTTTGTGGTTAATTTGTAAAGCTGAGAGGTGATTAATGCATCGCAGTTTTAATAATAACTGCCGCGACTTTGATGTTTTGTCAGATATCGTGTTAACCATTTTAAAAGGAAGAAAGAGCGTTTCCTTGCGACGTTGACACGTAAGACGTGGAAGAATAAAAGTGAAAATACTGTAAAGTTGGTTGTTGGCTTTAGGGCTTAAAGTTGGCACACAGTGTCATTGGACAGTTATGCAATAGCCAAGGTAGTTGCTAAGCTGTAAACAATGTCTAACTGAAACTGTCCCTGCTTGAGACTAATGGACATTTAAACTGCATTATTCTATAGCACGGTTGGAAAATTCATAAGCATAAGCCAAAACACGGACAGTAGGTTCTGCTGGATTTGACAAGAGACTCTTCACGGAGGTCTACCTGGGCTTTTGTTGGTAGTTTAGTAAAATCTCAACTAAAAACTAATCTTTTCTCTCAGTATTTTCTGTTGACCTCTGATTAAAGTTGTGGTTGTGAATACTGTGGTTGTGTTTTATATTGTTTCCTGATAGTATTTGACCTGTTTGACGTCTGCATTTACATCTGCAAGACGCATTTTTTAGACAGTTTGCTCATCTGCAATACGTCTATAGGACGCTTTCTATCAGATGTCAAATAGACGTCTAGAAGATGTCCATAAGACGTTCCCGCATAAACACATTTCATTACACCAAATACACAAAATAATGTTCTTTTTAGCAGCATCATATGACCCCTTTAACAGACCTCTTGCAGATGTACGTGTGTTATCTTGGGAAAGGCGCTTCAAATAAAGATGAATAAATACGATATGAGTCAAAAGTAAATGTCGAGCAGACAGAGGTCAGAGCATTGTGAAACAAAGCAACAGACAAATTTTGCACATTGCACGTCAGTTTTTCATAGATACTGCATACAAAACCGTCAGCCATGTTATATGAAGAGCTTAATGTAAAGCCATTGTCATATAGACCGGTTCCTTTCAAATAATGAGCTTGTGTTCATTTGGTACTGTAGTGAGCACTTAAATACTGTCCTGTTAGCGGCGGCGTGACACTGGTCCAGATGCTAGCTCAGCCAGTATGGGACTCCATTGTGAAATCTCACTGTGTTTCATTGGCTGACTCAGTGAACGTCAGCACTTTTTATTGTCCGTGTTGAGGCCGTGTCTAATGTCTTTTACCGTGCCAAGATTATTTGCCTAGTTTCTGCACAACTTATAATCCTTTACTATCTAAATGTGGTTTCCATTTACAATAAACAACAGCAAACATCATTGTAGTGATGAGTTGGGCATGACCAATTCTGTAATTTGTTAACTTGAGATTGAATTAGTGACCAATGAGAACATTGTACATACAATTTCAATGTAAATAAGTACATATTCGTCAAAAAGACACCTAATATAGAGTGGGTGCAATGTATAGGCACGATAGTAGTACAATACAATAAATATAATTTGTGGTATAGTTACAGATTTGGGATACAGCTGGACAGGAGCGGTTTCGCACGATCACACAGAGTTACTACCGCAGCGCCAATGGTGCCATCATCACTTACGACATCACAAAGAGAGCCTCTTTCATGTCTGTGCCCAAGTGGATGGAGGATGTGAAGAAATATGGGGGTTCCAACATTGTTCCTCTGTTAATTGGTGAGTGCAAAGAGTGTGTCTGACATGCTTCCTTTATGAATTGTAATTGCTTTAAAGAAATAGATCACCCTAAAAATTGAAATTAGCTGAAAATGTGCTCACCCTCAGGGCATCCCAGATGTAGATGAGTTTGTGTCTTCATCAGATTTGGAGAAATGTAGCATTGCATCACCTGCTCACCGATGGATCCTCCGCAGTGAATGGGTGCCGTCAGAATGAGAGCTGATAAAAACATCACAATAATCCACAGTCCATCAGGTCTTGTGCAGCCAAAAGCTGAAACAAATCCATCAAGACGTTTTTAACTAAAATCGAGTCCATAATTCTCCAGTGAAAAAGTCCATCTTGTCTGAATCAGGAGAGAAATCTGACCAGATCAAGGACCATTTCTGAGCAAAAACAGTCCAAAACATTGTGATGTTTTTATCGGCTCTCATTCTGACGGCACCCATTCACTGCAGAGCATCCATTGCTGAGACACTGATGCAATGCTACATTTCTCCAAATCTGATGAAGAAACTACATCTGGGATGGCCTGAGGGTGAGCACATTTTCAGCAAATGTGCTGTTTGGGGTGAACTATTCCTTTAAAGAAACTGTTTTAGGAAAGTCTCGTGATTAAATCTCTTCAATTCTTTTTGCATCCCAGGTAATAAATCAGACTTGCCCGACTTGCGTGAAGTTCCACTTGAGGACGCACAGACCATGGCTCATCAGCTGGATTTTGTTAGTGCCATCGAGACTTCAGCCAAGGACTCTAGCAATGTGGAAGAGGCATTTAACAAAATGGCCAGTGAGCTCATTCTCAGACATGGCGGGCCCATGTTCACTGAAAATGTAACGGACAGCTTTAAACTCAACAGCAAGGATGTGACCAATGAGGGCTGGGGATGTGGGTGTTGATGAAGCAATAAAAAGCTTTGGTTCTCTTACCACTCACGCAGTTATATAAATTGGGTCCTGTCAGGCAGATGCTGAATTTGAAGCGGGAGACGCTAAGGATACATTTCTAGGAGTGGCTTATAAAAGACACCTACAGTTGAACGTAACAGTGAAGACGCTGGGTAGAGACCATTTTGATTGCCAAGCACAAAATTGCCATGCTTTTTTAAAAATCATAACCAGCCAAAATTTGTTCAATTATTTTCAAAACCCAGTAAGAAACAATTTGTTTCTCCATTGAACGCAAAATTGCTGTGCGACGTGACACAATCAGCCAATCAGATCGTGTTTGATGTTTAATGTGCAGTTATGTGTAGCAAGACTTTGGACAAATGAGATTTCACAATGGGCGGGGCTTCCTAGAGATACAACTAACAAATAGAAACCAAGCTGTTGACAAAATATCCCATCGCTTGTTGGACCGGCTGTTAAGATTCGACACTGAACTATTTCGCATTCCATTTGTAGTAAATGAAATGTGTCGTCTAGCCAGACTAAGGTCTACTGCCACTTGCTTAATCTTCCTAATAGTTATGTAACCGTTTCAAGACCTTTTGTAACAACGGCTCAGCAAGGCTTAAGTCATTGTCATCAATATTTCGACATGTTATAGCTACTCAAGATTTCAAGTGCAGATGCAGCAGTGGTAGTGTGAAAATGTTGAAATGGACATATGCACCGGAACACACACATCTATTCCACGGAAGGGAATTTCTGTAGAGGTTATTGGGTTCGTGACCAGAAATCTCTCATTCTCCATTGACTTGACTGACCTGAATTCTCAGTATGGTATCAACAGCCACGGTCCGAAGACATTTTGCCAATGTTTTCAGTACGTTTTTAAGATTTAAAGAAAAATGCAACCTTTTTAAGAGTGCATTCAATAATGAAGGTAGCCAGGTTCTGTTGTAAATGAGTGGCCATCTGCAGTTCTCTAGGGTAAATTGGTTTGAATACAATGTGTTGAACGGCTGCCATGATGGGTTACTTTACACTCTAATTATGTACTAGTTTGTGATAACGTATGCGTTTTTTATAAACTGGCAAATTTAAAAAATGCAGACTGTTCTTGCAACCCTTTTGAACTGACATTTTATTATAGATGTCACATGGGCATTGGTATTTTGAGTTTTGCATTCATTTAGTACCACAAAGCCTTGTTAAATTATAAAAGAGTATAATAAACTATCTTTTTAAACTTGCAAAAAAAACATTTTTCTGATAATATTGTACCATGTGTAACTTGTGAGAAGATCGCACCGATGAATTTGTAAGTAACATCAATTGCTGTTACATCTCAAGTAAGCATGAATAACCAGAGCCATTTTACATGCAATAGCGTCTTTGTATTTGCCTGCAATATCTTCTTAAGGTTAAGAGCTCAGTTTGGTACTTTTTATATATCACTGACCGACACATGCGTCTTTTAAATCAAAATATATATTTAGGATATGGTATGGTGGCAGCCTTTAAGAATGTCAAGTCTTTAGTTTCACAAATGTGTAGTTTGGAAAAAAATAATGAGCTTTTTCGTTATACAGAATTGTTGATGAAGTATATGAGTGAAAGAAGACAGATGTACTAGAAGGTAGATCATTGGACGAGCATTCTTCAGATAATTTATAGTGCCTTTTAATATTGTTGTAGTTTGTTAGTATTGTCATCATGGTATTACTATGCATTTTACTGTTTGTCAATCAGTTAAATGTTTTGAGAAACATGATCAATTTGTATTTGGTAATAAATGTTCTTATATTATTTTATCAATAAAACTGTCACAGCATAACTTGTATGTAAGACTTTAAGAATTTACTACAGAATTATGTTTGTTTTAAATGTTTAATTAATTTAGGGGGAAAAAACACGTCTTTAATGGTCACAACTACCTCAAAAACTAGAAGATTTGTATATTGGAGTTGTAAACCTTGCACAAGATCATTTACTGGTAAAATCCCCCCCCCCAAAAAAAATATATATCCAAGTGGATGGCTTTTATTTTCTAAGGGTTGTTTTGTCTCAGTGCAAATCTCACCATTATGATACAGTGTAACAGTAACCAAAACAAACATAAATAACCTAATAAAAAAAAAAGAATGGAGGCATAACAATGAAACAATTACCTATGTAATAATGGCACAACGAAAGTAACAATACAGAACATGTTGAATTAATATGAGGTATTACATAAACAACTCTATAAAAATGGTAGAATTTATGGGACCTGCAATGCTAAAACGGCAAGTTACTGTAATATGATTTTAACAATGTTAAACTAACTGTGAAAAAAATAATAAAAGTACTAATGGTCTAGGACAGGGTTCCCCAAATCTTGCCAATGCACTGCGGAGTTTAGCTCCAACCCTGATCAAACTTACTTACCTGTGATTTTCTAATGATCCTGAAGACATTGATTAGCTTGCTCAGGTGTGTTTGATTAGGGTTAGAGCTAAACTCTGCAGGAAAGTGGATCTTGTGGGCCAGATTTGAGGATCCCTGGTTTAGGACACAGTCTATTAAAAAAGGCAGACTGATAGCCCTTGCAATCCAGGGGTGCAGAAGAGTAGCTGTCGGAGCTGAAAACCGCTTCCAGAAGATCACAGATTCAATCCATTTTGTGTTTCTGCCACAGTTTTGCCCTTATTTTAATCACCCCACATCAGTCTACAGCTGGAACACTGTGTATTTCATGACCTCTCTAGCCTCTCGACTCACACTAGAGAGTAGAACATGCACATGAGCTTCTGAAAAAATACTGTTGGACCACGAACACCTGACAGTTAAAATGAAATCATGCAATCCAGTAAAGCTAAAAATGCCACGGGATCTTTAATGACCGCTCCTGTTTTCTCAGTTATGCATTGTGCTCATCTGTGGAGGTTTTCTCCATAAAACACGTACTAAAATGGAAAGGCGGATTCATACAGACTGTTGATATTAAATCAATAGCATCACTATATTGACGTCACTAAACTGTATTTACGAACTTCTCCATCTCGAAGATGAGCTCGACAGCAGCGTCCACGTCCTCGGCGATCTTCTCTGGCTCCACCAGAGCCGGGTCGAAGCGGAAGTCGCGGTGGCCGTGGAAGACGGTCTCTTTGATGCACTGGCTGGCGTCTTTAGGTAAGTCCATGTGGGGGTTGTAGACGCCTGTGCACACCAGGATGGACTTGCAGGACGTGGCGGAGGGCGACGCAAGCTCACTTTCCCAGCCGTTGTCCATGTCCACCTCCTGAGGGACGCTGGCGGGCGTCCCTGCTCCAGTCACCATGTTCGCCACTGCTTTGGTGGACTTCCTGGCCATCCGTTCATCGAGGTAGCGGTTGTAGAGGTTAGCACCATAAATATCAGTCATCAGGTTGTCCCTAATTGCATATAGAAGATTAGCAACAGATTAGGGCTGCACGATTATGACAAAAATCATAATTGTCGATTATTCCATTGAAATTGTAATTGCGATTATTGATCATCGAAGGTCAGAAGCAAAGACATTGGTTAATAGAATGGGATTAAATACATAAAGGATATTTGTGTTGTTTAACATTTAATTATTGCAGGTTTGCGTCATATTCTGAGTTGCATTATTTTTAATCATTTTGAGGAATACTGAATCTGTGTTTTTTTTTGTGAGATGTGAGATGAATTAATGCATATTCATATTTATTTTAGAATTACAGTAACATCTTCTGATTTCTCAACATGGGGACAATAAATCAATAAACTGGAAAAAAAAGTAATGTGCGTTACTTATTTGAAAAAGTAACTCAGATATTCTCTTGTAAATTAAAAAGTAATGCGTTACTTTACTAGTTACTTGAAAAAAGTAATCTGATTACGTAACTCGTGTTACTTGTAATGCGTTACCCACAACACTGTTTATTATTTTTATTCATAAATGTATTTATTCAGTTGTTCAAAATTGCATAAGGAAAGAGATGTTTGCAAGAGTAAGATCAACGCAGCACAGCTGTTGCTTTGTGAATGACTTCACCGGTCATGTTTCCAGTGGTTATGTCGTTTTAATGTTCTGATGATTTTTACACCAGTGAAATAAAGTGAAAGGAGGAGTAAAAAAGTCAAGAATGGCATCAAATTTTGCTTTCTGCTATACGGTTCTAGAGGGCAATAGCCTTTCAGCAAGAAAACTAAAAGATATCTACAAACTTTCTGTGCTTGCCCTCTAAATATTACTGTCCACAAAAATATGTTAAAGGAGTAGTTCACCCAAAAATGATTTTCCTGATGCCATGCAGATGAGTTTGTGTCTTCATCAGGTTTGTAGAAATGTAGCACTGCAATGGGTGCCGTCAGAATGAGAGCTGATAAAAACATCACAATAATCCACAAGTAATCCACAGCACTCCAGTCCATCAGTTAACATCTGGAGAAGACACAAGCTGAAACTAATCCAGCATTAAGACGTTTTTAGCTTCTGACTAAAATACAAGTTCATAATATTGCATTCTCCAGTGAAAAGTGGTCTGTTCTGAATCAGGAAAGAAATCTGCACAGATCAAGCCGCGTTTACAAGCCAAAACAGCTCTAAACAAATATGTGGCTGGATTTTGATGTGAGAGAACAGGACTTTTTCACTTTATGAAGCGTTATGAATTATGGACTCATATTTTAGCTGGAAACAACTGTTTGAAGTTAAAAACATCTTGATGAATTTGTTTATTACTTTCACACAGCTTTTCGCTGTGCATGACTTTAACTGATGGACTGGAGTGCTGTGGATTACTTGTGGATTATTGTGATGTTTTTATCAGCTCTCATTCTGACGGCACCCATTCACTGCAGAGCATCCATTGCTGAGACACTGATGCAGTGCTACATTTCTACAAATATTTCTCCAAATCTACATCTTGGATGTCCTGAGGGTGAGTACATTGCCAACAAATTTCCCTTTTTGGGTGAACTATTCCTTCCTCCATTCACAGAAAGTTTTTTTTTGTTTTTTTTTAAGGGAGATTAATGTTTGATTGGACACATCTATAATGGAATAAGCAAAAATCCCATATGAGATAAATACGATCAGACATGTACTGTGCAAAATGAACGTTAGATCCTTCAGTGTGCAAATTTCATGCTGGGAGAAATCTACTTGCAAAACTACATTAAAAACTGTACAATTTTAATAAGAACAAAACTGTTTTAAAGGCTAAAGGATGGTCATATCAAATACTGAAGTGATGTAGTTCATAGAATTTAACATAAAATCTGTCTATGGCATTATTTTTGAAAACACGCTTATTTTACATATTTTTTTTTCCACAATTGCCTGAAACTTTTCACAATACTGTAGCTTTGCAGGTAAATTTCTCCAAGTGTCTTAAGATGTTTCATCTCTTCATGTAATTACAGACACACTGGATGATTCTTAGATCAGATATGTATGTGGACCATTTGTCAAAAAAAAGGAATGTATGGAAAAATCAAACACGCCTAAGACATTTGCATGGCACTATATATTTTGCTCTGCAAACTGGATATGATAAATAATATCCTAAGCATAAAACAACACTTTTTTTAAACAAGCAGTGTAGGCACGGGGTAGATTTTGTGTTTCGTCTGCAAGCTCATGTTTGAAATCCTCTCACATCCACACTGGCCCATTACACTGTGCATGTGTCTCACCCGATAGCATACAGGGATCTGATCGGTGCCCTCCAGCCTCTCTCAGCAGCTTGTTCTCTAATGAGGAACTCAGCAAAATGGTAGGTCAGTTCACTGGGCTTCCCCATGAGGGCCTCGTACTTCAGATCTTTGCCAATGATCTTCTTATAGATGTTCTCCAAACACACCATGAAAGTGCCGTGACCGAATCTGTTGATGGGAGATTTTTCATTCATTAATTGGCCAGTCTCAGATCATTGGAGGTGGCTTTGCTCAATTTACTGCTACACTTCAATGCATCATACCTACATTGTCTATATGTATATATAAACACAATAAAACTGCTATTGGAGCATAGTGTCACAAAATGTAAATATGTGCCAAACAGGTTTGTTGTAGTCGAGACTTTAAACATTGCATATCTATAGAGGAACTGACTTAACCCTCTGCTTAGAAATACTCACTGGTGTAAAAAGTCTGACAACTAGCCCCAGTCTCCCTAATAAATCAGCATTTAGAGTGAGCTGATCACCTTGGAGAATGTGCCTCTGCCATCCACATGAGATCCATGTTACAGGCCAGGAGCGGCAGATGAGCGGAGAGAGCGGTTTCATAGGCGTTGCTCAGATTGCCGTTGGTGAGAAGGACATCAATGATGAGCTGTAAGTTTGTTTCCCATCGAATGGGCTCCCCAAACAGAACTACAGCTAGAACAGGAGAAAAGAGGCTAATTAAAGCCATTGTCTGTCTTTCACTCTTATTATTTATTTGATTACATTATTGTTTGATTTTTCTTTTATAATACAGGTTCCAGCTTAATACATACCAAGTACATATAGACTACCGTTCAAAGTTTGGTGTCGGTAAGATTTTTTTAATTTGTAAAAAAATTAGTAAAATCAGTAATATTGTGAAATATTATAACAATTTAAAATAGCGGTTTTCTATGTGAATATGTATTAAACTGTAATTTATTCCGGTGATGCGCAGCTGAATTTTCAGCATCATTACTCCAGTCTTCAGTGTCACATGATCCTTCAGAAATCATTCTAATGTTGATTTTCTGCTCAAGAAACACTTATTTTTTATCAATGTTGGAAACAGTAGTGCTGCTTAGTATTTTTGTGGAAACCGTAATACATTTTTTTTCAGGATTCACAGATGAATAGAAAGTTCAAAAGAACAGCATTTATTTGAAATAGAAATCTTTTGTAACATTATAAATGTCTTTATTGTCACTTTTGATCAATTCAATGCGTCCTTGCTGAATAAAAGTATTTATTTATTTCAAAAGGTATTACAGACCCCAAACTTTTTATTGTAGTTTAGGATAATAACAAGCTTTCTGGTGTACATGTACAGGTGCATCTCAATAAATTAGAATGTCGTGGAAAAGTTCATTTATTTCAATAATTCAACTCAAATTGTGAAACTCGTGTATTAAATAAATTCAATGCAAAAATGTTTTTTTTATTGGTTTTATTTTATTGGTTTTTGTTAAATGTGAGCCAAAATCATCACAATTAAAAGAACCAAAGACTTAAACTACTTCAGTCTGTGTGCATTGAATTTATTTAATACACGAGTTTCACAATTTGAGTTGAATTACTGAAATAAATGAACTTTTCCACGACATTCTAATTTATTGAGATGCACCTGTACATTTGAACGTATTGAGCTGGATCAGACAGATTAGTGAATCATTCAGACCAGTTTCACGAAAAATATTCACAGAAAATATATTCTCATCTGCACACCTAGAGTGTAGAATAGTCAGTGAAGAATCAATTAAAGTCGACATTGTTTGGAAATTGCAGCTGTCTTTTCTTTACTATAGTGGTGTAGCCTGTATCTGAGAGAAAACGCTTCTTGAGTGAAGAAAAATAAAGATTTTGTCCAGTGGGGATTGACAGGATTGACTCAATCATTGGCTCATTCGTTAACTGCTGTGATCTCATGTTAGTGTCATTGCCAGGGACACGTTTTTGTGTAAAGACTACGAGAACACATGAATTAAAAAAAAAAAAAAAAAACACTGCAATATTCCACAAAAATCCACAAAAAGCCATGCCATGTGAAGCAGCACATCGCACAACTATCCAGTTATCTCCAGAAATATCTTACCTTCAACTCTGGGGAGGTTCACCACAGGCAAAGACTGAAACAACAAGGAAAGTATCCGGTTTCTTTCATATCTGCCATTATATGTCATCTGACCGATCTCATAAACTATCCAGCAGCTGATTCCCTCACAGAACAACAGGTTTGGGGGTTTAGAAAAACTATGAGACTATATACAAGTACAAACCATTTTAAAATCTTCAAATACGCAGTCACATGCACGAAAAACAGGACAGGAAATCTGCAAATTCAGCATAATCTTCTATTTGTCCAGTTTACAACAAGGGGGCTTGTGTTTTATCCTATACATATCATTGCCACTGGCCAATCTCTTCACATTGCATTTATGTTTGACCTGTTCTAACCTGACCTGACGGTGACTAACACATACACATACTGCATAAACCTAGGCAAGTGCCAAAACTGGTTACAGAAAAAAAAGGTATTATTAGAGCATAAAGCACAAACTTACAACAACCCTAATTATCTTGAGTACACAAAAAGCATTGATTATGGAATTTAAAAATGAATTAATAATTACTCGGTTATTAATTTCATGCAGTCCGATATTTACAATGTTTTGTCAATATTCCACAGTGTGAACTGTACGTCTAGATAGACCACCATTCAATAGTTTGGGGCTGGTATGATTTTTTTATGTTTTTGAATCAAGTCTCTTCTGCTCACCAGGGCTGCATTTATTTGATCAAAAATACAGTAAAAACAGCAATATTGTGAAATATTATTACAATTTAAAATAACTGTTTTCTATGTGAATATCTGTTAAAGGGGTCATAGGATGCCCATTTTCCACAAGTTGATATGATTCTTTAGGGTCTTAATGAAAAGTCTGTAACATAGTTTGGTTATAATTTCTCAATGGTAGTGTAAAAAACACCTTTTTACCCTGTCAAAACCAACTCTTTTCAGATCAAGCCGTTTTTGTAGCATTTTCCTTTAAATGTTAATGAGCTCTGCTGACCCCGCCCCTCTCTTCCGAGCTGCTCTCAGAGAGACTGTTTACTTTAGCCGCATTCATCGTGAAACTTGCTAATTAGCACATTATTAGGAAAGGTGATTTGCAAAGATTCGTTAAAAAAACCTTACACTCACTTCTTCTGTAGGTGAAGCTAGATCACGAATGATTCGCGCGAACATAAACGCATTTATGTAGATCGGGGAGCATTCCCTTCAGAAACAATGTAATCCACTGCGAGTTCAGCGGCTCAGATGTCGGGAGTAAATGACGACTGCTATGTTCATTATTACATCCAACAACAGAACACCTCAATCGCTTAGGAGTCATTCTTGTCTACATCTGCTCCAGCGGTGAAACAATGGCGGACTGATGACAGCTCACTCAGAGCAGGTCTGAGGTAAGACACCAGTCCAGTCTCTGCTGAAACGCTACTGTCAATCAAACTATCGTGGGAGGGGCCTGTCTGTGTGACGTCACACAGACAGGCATCTGAGATCGGCTCGATTTGAGAAAGGGGAAAACATTTAACCAGATAAAAAAAAAAACACTGGGTGGATTTTTATCATTATAGGGTGGTTGTGTACACACACTGCCAACACACATTTCAGTTCAAACAACTTGTAAAAGTGCATGTAGCATCCTATGACCCCTTTAAACAGGTTCTCTTCCGGATGCCTCTGCTTGTCAATAACTTTTCATTTAGATTTAATGAGGCTATGCGCTGATGTTCTACAATGCAATTATGAGTCAGAAAGGCCTGCGGTTTACCAATGTTTAGTATGATCGCTTGAGAGGTATTGACCATTGCAAAGTGAGGTGGTATTCCATGTATCTAAAGCTTGTTTCCTAGTGTCTGTGGGATGAATGAGGGCGAATTCAGGCTTTTTTTTTTTTTTAGCCAGTCACCAGTCAAACCAAAATAACATGTGACTAATGACTCTAGAGCAGGAAAATCATGATGCTAAATTGGCTGAAGGAACCACAAGCAAATCCCAAACAAGGGGTCACGATTACAACATCTACCAACATGCTACCAGATCATGCTAACCTAGCCAAACCTCAGATCTAATCTCACTCCCTTTGGTCATACTTTGATGTTCTTGGTAGTTTTGTATATGATTTGTATATGGGTATTAACAAAAAAACAGGGTGGATTTTTTATCATTATAGGGTGGTTGTGTACACACACTGCCAACACACATTTCAGTTCAAACAACTTGTAAAAGTGCATGTAGCATCCTATGACCCCTTTAAAATGTAATTTATTTCTGTGATGCGCAGCTGTATTTTCAGCATCATTCCTCCAGTCTTCAGTGTCACATGATCTTCAGAAATCATTCTAATATGCTGATTTACTGCTCACGAAACATTTCTACATTATTAGCAATGTTGAGCTGCTTCAACATTTTGTAGAAACTGTGATACATTTTATTTTGCAGGTTTCTTTGATGAACAGAAAGCTCAAAAGAACAGCATTTATTTGAAACCGAAATATTTTGTAACATAATAAAAGTCTTTGCTGTAACTTTTGATCAATTGCTGAATAAAAGTATTAATTTCTTTAAGAAGAAACTGTACTTTTAAATGCTAGTGTACATTTGTTTTTTTGTTTTTTTACAGTGAATTGTACCAAAGCAATCAAGTTAAATCAAACTGTTCCAGAATTCAGATTTCGTGATGCATCATTTAGTAAGTAATAATCAAAAGAAATAATCAAAGCAGAGCGAATATTGATAAGACGTGTATAGTTACTGACTTACCGGTAGTTTGGGCCGTCTGTTGTGATCCACCATGTCCAGCAGAGGGAAAGATTCGCGCAGCATGTCGATACTGACCACGTTTGTGAAGCCCACACTGATTCAGTGAGTCAAGAATTCATTTGACTCATGGATGAACCTAAAAGTGATTATCACTGTTTTAATGATTCAAATCCATTTGTATTCACAAACAAATACAGGAGATTTGAAGGATTACGATAATCCTATTCCTCGTGGAAAGCTTGTAAACACTATCACATTATAATACGGTCACATCTAACGATATCACCGAGATGCTGGAAAGGCCAGCAAAAGCCAGAGAGACTGTCATAATCACACAGACCAGAGATAATCGCTTTCTCTCAGCAGTCATGTACATCCATGTTCAAATCTTTGATGTTTTCTGTGGGCTCTCGATAAAAAGCATCACAGTTGTTTCATTTGTTTAGCTCATTTAAATGTGTGCTAGCTGTTCACCCTGCTGCCATGAATCCAAGTACTGTATTGGCCCGAATATAAGACGACCCTGATTATAAGACGACCCCCCCTTTTTCCAGATGTACCTTTTGGAAAAATGCTTTTTAAAAACCAAATCTTGTTTTTTCTCAGTAAAACACATTTTGTCTTCAATTATTTTCATATTGCATATTTTTCCTATTTTAATTTTTGTTTTGAAAGTATGGTAAAAACTGGTAAAATGTACCAACAATCACATTTAAAAAATACCATCAGGCTAACCTGACAGTCACGACTTGTGCAGCTGTGAGGTTTTCTTTTTCTTTTGTTTTTACTCGCGATCTTTACAACACGCATTACATTACGTATTTCATGGCACACTCGTTTTATGCGCATTTGGCGCCACCTAGTGTTGTGGGTGTATTATTGACATGTCAAAGTCTAGACCCTGAATATAAGACGACCGCGTTTTTTCAGATGTATTTCCAAGTAAAAAACATCGTCTTATATTCGGGACAATACGGTACTTGTTACACAACTAGCCAGCAACTCAGGCTTTGTTCGAACTAGTGCGACAGGATTTGGCCAAAAATCCCACTGCGGTTATTTGTCTGTATATTTATTTCAATAAAATGCAGCCATCGGATCGACAGAGAAGAACCTGAAGACACTGGACAGGGAAGGATACTTTTTGGCGATGTCGAGCACAGGACCTTGTCCAGACACCAGAACGTGCTTGTCGTGATATTTCTTGAACATTCGCAAAGGGCTGTGAGACATCATGACTTGGTCTTGCGATATCTACAAATCAAACAAGCAGATTATCATGCATATCAATAGTTATAAACCATACATAAATGCTTTATGGTTTGGAGCATGTAACAAAAATCGTATTTAAACTTTTTAAATAACATGACCAAACCCAGAGGTTTCTAGGGATGAAACGGTTATCGGTTTGACGATAAACCACAATAAAAAGTTCCTATGGGCAGTAACGCGGTTTCTTATTTTAATTATCATTAAAGCCGTCTTTGATTATCCTGAATTGAAAAACCCGCAGTAAATACTGCTCAGCATTGAGCAAGTGCCTGATAAAGCAGTAGCTACAGAGGTTACCGTGGAAACAGCTCTATTTCTGCTGTTCCATAAGCGCCACCTTCTGTCAGACAGCGGATTTACGCTTTTATTCGGCCTGTCTGCTGATTGCGTTCAGACCCATGCGAAAACTGGACCAAAGTCTTAACTGGTACATGAAAAACAAACTAATGTGCATTCAAAAAATCTCAACACTTCAGATAATAAGGCAGCCTATGTAGAATAGTTTATGGAGCAGATAAAATGCCTATAATTTATCATTTTGACTCATCCTTTTCCTAAAGATGATTTAAAGCAGGGGTGTCAAACTCAATTTCTGGAGGGCCGGAGCCAACGCTGCTCCAACACACAAACCATGTAGTTTTCAAATAAGCCTGAAGGACTTGACTAGCTGGATCAGGTGTGTTTAATTAGGGCTGAATCTAACCTCTGCAGGACCCCGGCCCTCCAGAAACTGAGTTTGTCACCCCTGATTTAAAGGCTGAAATGTGAGGTTTTCCTTTTTATGATTTTTTTACTTACCTTAGGATGTTTAGTCATGTTTATTTTGTGCTGAAATTGGTATTAATGTGGAGGAGATGATCAGTTCACGTGCGCCTCGCGCTGCTGCGTCTGTTGAACTGAGGCGCTACAGCGATCTGTCACTCCACATTAAACAGCGCCAAAACGGCATTTATTGTTTGAATACTGCAATACAATGGACAGAATTTGAAATCTGAGGCTTTGTTTCATATTAAAAGTACCAAAGCACAATGCTTATTGCGATATATTGGATGGGAAGTGCCCTTCAACTTTCCGTCCATTAAATGAAAACAGGCGAGACTAATCGATTCTTGCGATTTAAGAATCGATATCGCTCCGTAAAAATGAGAATCGATTAATATCGAGATATCGATATTTTTTACCCAGCCCTAAAAGTAACTAATTGCGTTACGTAGTTACTTTTTATGGAAAGTAATGCGTTATGTTACATTTGTGTTTCTTTTTCTCATCTGGGCATCTGTTTGTTTTTAATAAAATACTGCTCAGCATTGAGCAAGTGCCTGATAAAGCAGTAGCTACAGAGGTTACCGTGGAAACAGCTCTATTTCTGCTGTTCCATAAGCGCCACCTTCTGTCAGACAGCGGATTTACGCTTTTATTCGGCCTGTCTGCTGATTGCGTTCAGACCCATGCGAAAACTGGACCAAAGTCTTAACTGGTACATGAAAAACAAACTAATGTGCATTCAAAAAATCTCAACACTTCAGATAATAAGGCAGCCTATGTAGAATAGTTTATGGAGCAGATAAAATGCCTATAATTTATCATTTTGACTCATCCTTTTCCTAAAGATGATTTAAAGCAGGGGTGTCAAACTCAATTTCTGGAGGGCCGGAGCCAACGCTGCTCCAACACACAAACCATGTAGTTTTCAAATAAGCCTGAAGGACTTGACTAGCTGGATCAGGTGTGTTTAATTAGGGCTGAATCTAACCTCTGCAGGACCCCGGCCCTCCAGAAACTGAGTTTGTCACCCCTGATTTAAAGGCTGAAATGTGAGGTTTACCTTTTTATGATTTTTTTTTTTTTTTTGACAGAACTTTATTTGAACACCTAGTACAGTAATGCATTACAATATTGCGTTATTCCCTTATAAAGTAACCAGGGCTGGGTTTTGACACAAATTTCACGATTCGATTCGATTCTCATTCACAAGCTTGCGATTCGATTTGATTCAATATTGATTATTTTGGATACATATCAGGTACAGTACTTGCTAAATTTTCTCAAGGGAAAAAAATCACTCAACTAATGCTGTAAAATATACATGAGAGTCCTACATTACTATAATATTGAAGGTTAAAATTGACTGATTTGTAGGCTAATATAAAACTGCTAAAATTACCCTAAAGAAGTTTTTAAAATAATAAAGTTACAATTAGCTACATAATAATACTTCTACTTCAATTAGTTTTTTGAAATATAAATATTTAAATGATGGCTGTCAAAAACTTGATGGATTTATTCAAACATAAATGAAACATTGAAGAACAGTCAAAATTATAATTAATATGTTATCGCTCCGTAAAAATGAGAATCGATTAATATCGAGATATCGATATTTTTTACCCAGCCCTAAAAGTAACTAATTGCGTTACGTAGTTACTTTTTATGGAAAGTAATGCGTTATGTTACATTTGTGTTTCTTTTTCTCATCTGGGCATCTGTTTGTTTTTAATATAATTACAATTTAATATAAATACAATTATACTACAATTTTGGCAAATGTAAAAGCCCTTTCACACCAGAAGTGAAGTGAATAAGCCTCAGGCGGAAGGAAATGTAAATTCACGTCTGTACAGTAGAGGGCGCCGCTCAAACCTTTCAGTTGTGCTGCTATTCTGGATTGCATGAAGAACAGGACGCAGGAAAAGAAAGTTCAACACACTTCAGCAATTAAAAAAAAAAAGAAACACAAATGTGTTGTTTCGACAAACTTTCGTGCTTCGTTCTGCTGGTGTTTAGCAATGATATTCAGCTCTAACCCAAATACCTCTGTATGACCGAACAGGCCATGTTTCTGAAGTGTAAATGTGGAAAGGTAAGTGATCTTTGTACAGTACATTTTCATAAGTATCTCAAAATATCAAGGTTACTTTGATTTGTCATGATTCGAGCCCTGTGCCCTCAGTGAACTGAGAATCAAGCTGAATGAATTGCATATAAAAAGCTACAATGCATGCATCAAGCAGGCTGCATGTCAGAATTGTCCTCATGAATATGAGCGAGCAGAACTCACAGGAACACCCAGTATGTGAGACAGCTGATCGGCCTTCTTCTGTCGTAAACAGTTGCCAGCATTGGTGACAAAGACAACCGGAACCACGAACTGTCCCTTTGCGTCCACCAGCTTCTGGAAAGCTCTCTTTGCTGCTGGGATGGGGGTCTTTCCTCGCACCAAGACGCCATCGATGTCAAACAGCAACCCAAAGCTCGGCTCGGACTGTTGAGGAGATTACAACAAAAGGATGAGAAATTAAATTCTGCAATGCCTAAAGGGAATGAAGCACACAGGACTAGTTTTTGCACATGATTGTTATTACTGTAAATCACTCAAAGTATACTAAGCTTGTCTGTGTTCCACTGTCTCGCAGACAGGCAGCTTAAGACAGATGCTTTGCTCACCCTGCTGCTTCGAAACCAAACCGTGACCTGAACACTGAGGTGCATACTGAGCTGTGAAATTTGTGCACCATTACAGCCCAATTTAAAAATATAATGCCCCAGGTGAAAAAAAAACTACACTTCCGTAATGTACTTAAAGTGCTCTATTTTCGCGCACTAATTTTATACTTAATATATTAATAATTCGTCTTTAGTACTTCTTAAGATAATCTTAAGAACATCTAAGACTGTGTGTGTGTGTGTGTGTGTGTGTGTGTGTGTGTGTGTGTGTGTGTGTCTGTTAGGGTTTGTATGGTTTTAGTTTTAGTTTCTGCTAATAATAATAACCCTGCATGGAAGCACTGAAAACACAACAAAAAAATATATTGTGAACAATAAACCCAAATAACTACATTTTGAATTCAAATTGATGAAAAATATTTCTATTACTTATTACAATAACAATGAATGTTTTTGTTACATAAAGCAAACCATGAGTGACTGAGTGATTCACTTGACACATTCACTAAAGAGTTGCTTTTCACTCACTGAACTATAAATTATAGATATATTATATGCTGTATATACATATATTACTGTAATAAGAATTTGATCTTTTGCGTTATGGTAATGAGAATTAGAATGAGACATATACTCAACTGACATGTCACAATGCCAAAAATCTTCATGATCCTAAACATAACAAAGAGTGAAAAATTTAAGGGGGTCTGAATACTTTCCGTACCCACTGTATATATATTTTTTGTTTGTTTTTTTCATTTTTAATGAATTCATTTTGATTTTGGGATGAAATATGTCCAAGACATGTTCTTGTCAGTTGTCATGAGATTCAGCCGTAAAGTGACACTATGACTAAAGGTGCGATCACATTTAGTGAAATCCATTCATTTCAACAGGAATCCACATGATCAGGAATTTCATGCAAGAACAAAAGATTTCGCAACAGGCTCAAGTTTGCCAGAGAAATTTCGCCGTAAAAAAAAATACTGTTTGGCCGTTTATTTTAAGGTGTCCTTGATACAGTGTAATTACACAAAGAAGTATATTAATAATGTTCTAAAACATAACGTAATTACATAAATAGAATTAATTAACAACATGTATTTACTTTAGGTTTAGGGTTTTAGTGTTAGGTTCTTGTAATTACACATGATTTACTGTTACGACTGTTTTAAATACAAAGAAAGCGATACTGAATGTTTAAATTGATGCTTTGGCAACATGAAATAATACAATGTACATTATCTAACAGAATTAAATACTAAGTCACCTACACAATGCATAACCTCTTTTCCCAAGACAGATTAGATCGCACACGATTACGCACGTCACACTTGACCCCTGCTGGACATTTGTCCCTTGTTTTCTGTCTGCGATCACTTGAGGATTAGGGCCAGTTCGCTTCAATCTGCTCAAATGAAACAGCTGCACTTCCCCTTAGGGAGCTTTTGTGTTTTTCTCATTGATGTCACTGCAGCTCTTACATATGACAGAATACTACAGAAGAAACCATAGCAACTGCATGATATTTATTAGCTAGATTTTTCTTAAGATACGCACATCTTCAGTATGGGGAAGAGGTTTGGTTTCACTGTGTGTGCAATGAATTGGTCATGCATGGTCAACAACAAACTGCTGAGACGGTGATAACAGACACAGCTTTAGTCTGAAAGTTTGTAATACTGACTTTGCACAGAACTGAACTTCACTGAGCAATATGGGAAAAAAACACATTTGCATCTAATGTATGCCTCAAGCAATGTTAAAAGTTACAGAAAAAGTATTATGCATTGTGAATATTGATATTGACTGCAACAAATTATAGTCAATACAGTGCTATTTCAGATACTATTTATTTTCTCTCGGAAGTCAAAATTTTGTCATACACTTTGCAGTATCTGCAAAATGTCAGCCTAATTATTTTACCAAAATTAGAGGGATCATACAAAATGCATATTTAGTACTGACCTGAATAAGATATTTCACATAAAAGACATTTACATATAGTCCACAAGAGAAAACAATAGTTTTATAAAAATACTAAATAAAAAACTAGTACTAAATAAAAAAATAACGCATTTTGTACGATCCCTCGTATTTTGGTTAAATAATCATCATTTTGCAGATACCACAAAGTGTGTGTACAATTTCGACCACAACTGTATATATAGTTTTCAGTCATTATATTTCAACTTTAGTTATTTTAGTACAACAACAAATTCAATTAAAATAAGAAATGTTGCCTTGGCATCTAGCCAAAAAGGTTTTGTATTTTATTTTAGTTCATGTTCATTTTATTCCAATTCATGAAAATGTTTTTCGTTAATGTTTTTCTTTTTCTATTTTAGTTAACAATAATAACCCTGAGTCAATTATGATTGAACACTGTGTAAAATATATATTTGCTCAATTTCAGTAATTTTGAGTACATTTACTATTATTAGATTGTATCATATAGTCTACATAATATTGAATATAGCACACCGAGCTCATGGATTAAAAAATCTGTATCAGTCAGTCACAAATCTACATGATTTCACTGTACAGAGTAAAGATACACCAATAATCGTTTTGACACTTTTCAACTTAATCAGTGATTAGTAAAATGTTAAATGTTGATGGGTCTCTAAAAACAGAACCCAACAATGGTATTCACAGGCAAACTAACTAATTAGGGCCCAAGCCCCTAGGGGGAAAAGGGCCCTATTATTTTCTTTAGGATTATTAGGGCCCGAGCACCAATGCTGCGAGGACCCTCTTGGAATTGCTCTGTTTCTTCTTCTTCTCCAAAATGAATCTCATTTTTGAGGGCCCAAACATGCTCAAAAACTCTTGAAACTTTGCACACCCTTTTGGGATGCTAAATTGCAAAGGAATTTTTTATATCTCGAACAGTTTGGCAAGGTGACGAAATTATGGAGAGAAATGAGAAACAGGAAGTGTCTAATAACTTTTGCACACTTTGTCTGATTTTGATCAAACTTAAGCAGTTTGTTCGTTGTATGAGGTCGATTACATAGATGACTACTGTGACTATTAGGAGTAGCACCACCAACTGGCAGCAGGAAGTGTGTCATTTTCAAAATGCTTTGAAATTAGCCTGAAATTTTACTTTGTTTTCTTAAACTTCATCAGAATAATGTCAAAACACGGCAGATGTAAAACTGCCGATTACATAGATGACTACTGTGACTATTAGGAGTAGCACCACCAACTGGCAGCAGGAAGTGTGTCATTTTCAAAATGCTTTGAAATTAGCCTGAAATTTTTACTTTGTTTTCTTAAACTTCATCAGAATAATGTCAAAACACGGCAGATGTAAAACTGCAAAGGGATTCTTGATATCTTAAATACTGTTGCAACGGGTCAAACTTGAATATTGTTTTCAGGTGTTTTTAAGGCACTTAACATGCTTAGAATGTCATGAAACTCGACACACATCAGTATTAATGATAGATAGACACTGGCAAAAGCTCATAAATGGGTGTGGAGCAGGCGCTGTATAGCGCCACCTTTTGACAAAAGTGTGTGT
>NW_015625598.1:354786-361713 GCF_001515625.1 Sinocyclocheilus rhinocerous | reverse complement strand
TTTTCCTACAGACACCAAACTCGGGACATATGTTGTTCTCATCAAGCCAGACAACTCTCTAATTTACAGTCATTAGCTACGAACAACAGGAAGTCGGCTATTTTGGTCTGAATGTGGATTTTTGGAAAAATCAGGCTGTGAATTAATGCATACTCCTCCTAAGAGAATCAAGCAATTCACACCAAACTTTGTCAACATGATGCCAAGATTCTGAAGTTACTAAATTGCAAACAAATTTTGGATTTCTTGAATGGTGTTTCCACAGTGATGTATTAATTAACAGTAAAAAAGATAACAGTAATTTTCTTATATCTTACAGAGCATTAAAATCTTTTTTTTTTAAATCTTATAGATCATTAAAAGTTTTATATATATACCCTCTCTCAATCAGATAAGAAATCTTTTAAGCATTTAAGCATCGCTTACTGCTCAGTTCAATTAAATGACAAACAAATACATAAAATAAGTTAATATGTACTATATTGGTAATATAGTTTTATATAATTATTTCATAAATAATTACAGATCATTAAAAGTTTTGAAAACAATAAGGTCTAATTTGTTAACATTAGTTAATGCATTACCTAACATGAACTAACAATGAACAATATATTTTTTACAGCATTTATTAATCTTTTTTAATGTTAGTTAATAAAAATGTTCATGTTAATTCACAGTACATTAACTAATGTAAACAGATACAACTTTAAATTTTAATAATGTATTAGTAAGTTTAGAACTTAATATTAACTAACATTAATAAATGATATATAATTATTGTTCATGTTAACTAATATAGTTAATGTTAACAAACGAAACTTTATTGCAAAATGTTACCAAAGTTTTATATATTGTGTGTGAGTGTGTGTGTGAGTCTGTGTGTGTGTGTGTGTGCATCCCTTTTATAGCCGTAACCCTTAAAACCAGACTGCCAGCGGGTTTCAGTAGATGCATGTGCCTGCTGTGCCACCGGGGTAGCGGTTGCGCCAATGGCTTGGGCCCATCATTGCTGCTTGCATATTAATAAAATATCGAAAATAAATATGTTTTGTCTATCAGACATGTGAACTAGTCAGAATACAATCTGTAATATAAATCTGCATTATAACAAAAAACTATATTGACAGATTAATATATCTATGCAAGTATATGATACTGCTTTTGCTCAGAGCTACAAACTGAAGTGTACTAACCTTGTAGTTACAGTGTAATGACATAAACAAGGGACAGGATCAAAATATCATTTTACGCATGTAAAACGCGGTAACTGGTGATATTCGCAGATGTCAGGATACTGATTGTGAATCTAAAGCCCTGCAGACAGTATGACACACGGATCAATAACACAGCTGTACACTGTGCGCCATAAAGCCGAGAGCTCATCTGCACATTAGAGGAACTACAGCCGACACAAAACACTTTCTGCAGGACTCAAGAAATCAAGCTCCACTAGCAAATATTCACATTCATCAGTACACGAGAGCTTGAGTGGGGGAAATGAAAGAAAAAGAGTTCATTCTCAAGCGAGATCCTGTTTGGAATAACAATTGGGAAATGAAAAAGACTACAGACAAGGAATGAACAAGCATTTCTGACAGTTAAACGCAGCTATTTCAAACGCACACTAACAATGGATCCAGCGGTTGAGCAAACATCACATGATGCTGATGTAGGAATGTAAACACGTCCTCTACCTTACTGCACAGTCCGCATCGCCCCAGCGCCGCGACGCGCTGCCGCCGCGAACCCACGCCGCTCGCCGACCTCAGCAGCGCGTTGATCAAGATCTTCATTTCGACGCGACGCTTTTCTGGCCGGGTTCGACTGCTCCCAGTGTCTCCATGAAGCTTTTGTAGCGGTGTGATGTGACGACAGAGAGGAGGTGGTCCGAATCCAGTCAGGAAATAAGCAGCCCTCCTCGCCGGCTAATGGAGAAATGAGACACCCCCATCCAGACTGAACCGCCGACCTCCACTAGATAGCAGACAACACTAGTATTCACTTCGAGACGCTAGCCGTCCTACATTAACATTCACAGGATGAAGGACAATAAAAGGTCCCACAAAGCTAAATGTTGTTATGAAGAAAAGGGGGAGGGTGTGCGAATCGAAACAAAGCCTACTACTGCGGCAGATGTGGAAGTAGGCTACTAGTGACGTCACCCGCACGAACGGGCCGCTGGAAAACGTGATTACTAAATAATGAACGCCATCTGATCCACAAGAACATTATTTCAACAGATTTTTACTTTACACACTTTAAATGTCGTGATTAATTAAAGAAACTGTTCACCCAAAAACTAAAATTGTCATTTCAACGCAAAATTCTCAATGGAGATTGTTGTTGCAGCAGCTTTGTTTTTTTCTGTTTTAGTTCACAATCATCACAGTTCACAGATCTGAAAGCTGCAGTGAAAAGTTTACTTAAGGTAAGTTTTCAGAGAATAAATAGTTATTTTTTATAAAAAAGTGACTCGGAATATGGTGCATAAATCATTTGGACTACTTTTATGGTGCTTTTCTCCCTTTTCTGAGCTTCACGGATTCTTCAAATATTCTCCTTTTGTATTTCATGGAAGTCATGTGGGTTTGGAAGGACATGAGGGCGAGTACATGACGGTACTTTCATTTCTGGATGATGATTCCTTCTCTTTAGGCTGCCTTAATCAAAATGAAACTTGTTTTTTTGTATGTGTGGTTTAAATGGACTAAACTGAACTCAGTTTAAACTGAAACAAACCTCCTTCTGCGAGGGAACGGGAACATAAGTAGCCTAAAGATGAAGAGAAAAAGGTGTCTATATGAAGTCCTAAACCACAGATAACACTGATGGACCGATAAGAGCCAAGCTTACTGAGTGCATTAATCAATCAATCAATAAAATAAAATAAAAAAAGATCAGAGATGTCAGAAAAAAATTGAGGGGAAAACATGCCATTGAAGCATATCTTAATTTCTAATTTATACTTTTAAAATCTTTTTTTTTTTTGCACTTAAATAAAAAAAGTGAAGTTGATCACAATTTTTTATTTTAAATTGATATTTAAATTTTTAATTAAATTTTTTTTGTACATTTTAATTAATGCTGGGCAATGATTAATCACATCCAAAATACAAGTTTTTGTTTACATAGTATATGTGTGTGTACTGTGTATATTTATTATGTATATATAACTACACACATATGCATGTATATATTTAAGAAAAATATATTGTTTATATATTAAATATATTTATATATAATATAAATAATATGAATATAAATGCATTTAAATATTTTCAAAATATATACTGTATGCGTGTGTATTTATATATACATAATAAATATACACACAGATATATTATGTAAACAAAAACTTTTATTTTGGATGCGATTAATCGTTGCCCCAGCACTAATTTTAATATAATGTTGTTGAATATGTTTTGATTATATATAAAAAATAAAAAAAGACACAAAGCCTGTATTACGTCGTTTACACTGCAGAAAAACGTCACTTTGGCTGAACAAGAATATTAGATTTAGCTGATTGTGTAAATGTGACTGTGGTTTATTTGAGTAACTTCGGTTTGGCTGGTCACATGAACCAGACGGTCTCTCATCAGAGAATGGTTTGTTCCTTAATGTAACGTGTGAATATTTTCGGTGTGTTAGTACTTTTCAAATGCATTTACAAAGGAAGCACATTAACAGTATACAGAGTTTTGTAAAAAAGTAGTTTACTCGTCCAAGAAGGGAAATCTTTAGAGATTTCTGTCCTTCCACAGGTTGAACAAATTAAGTTGTTTTTCCATTTTCAAAAACCAATTTGCAAAAAAACAGTTCATACCTAAATGTAACACACAATTTGACATGATCAGAATAACAACAACGTCAACAGTATGGTCCAAATAGCACAGATGTAACACAGCTTAACGACTAAATGTTAACTACAGTTAATCAGCGTCATACTGATCATGTCAAGTTAATCTAGACAAATAATTTCAGCTTTTTTGTGCCTGGCTTGCACACTTTGATGTTCAGAAGCATCTTCAACCACATCAATTCTGTTTCTTATACATCTTGTGCTCAGCTCTGGCCTCAACGTTCGTTCACATTAGGAGTCATGGCTGTGTAAGACTGTACACGCCACAAAGGAATATGAACCCATTCCAACCCAACACACTGATCCCACTATAAACCAAGTAATGCTTTGGCCTCTTCACTCTGTGCCATCAAGCTCTCACTGGCGTATTTCTGCAGCAGCTCCATTTTCTTCCGTCTCACCAGGGCTTCCTCAATCTGTGATCCACAAGAACATTATTTCAACAGATTTTTACTTTACACATTTTAAATGTCGTGATTAACTAAAGAAACAGTTCACCCAAAAACTAAAATTGTCATTTCAACGCAAAATTCTCAATGGAGATTGTTGTTGCAACAGCTTTGTTTTTTCTGTTTTAGTTCACAATCATCACAGTTCACAGATCTGAAAGCTGCAGTGAAAAGTTTACTTAAGGTAAGTTTTCAGAGAATAAATAGTTATTTTTTATAAAAAAGTGACTCGGAATATGGCGCATAAATCATTTGGACTACTTTTATGGTGCTTTTCTCCCTTTTCTGAGCTTCACGATTCTTCAAATATTCTCCTTTTGTATTTCATGGAAGTCATGTGGGTTTGGAAGGACATGAGGGCGAGTACATGACGGTACTTTCATTTCTGGATGATGATTCCTTCTCTTTAGGCTGCCTTAATCAAAATGAAACGTGTTTTTTTTGTATGTGTGGTTTAAGTGGATCTAAATTCTAGAACATAGAATATGATTTGTCTGAACGGTGCATGTATTTTAAACTGCAACTCCAGGGGTTTAAGTGAATGAATGTGATGTGGAACGCAGCGGTCATGTGACGCGAGCGTGCGCTTCAGGTCACTGGACAGTCAGCTGCAGAGTGATGCTTCTTATGAGTCGCACCAAACCTTCTGCTGCACGTCTAGCATGCGCTTTAACAGACACAAATGGGAAACACATGTCAGGAAATGCTATCAGCACACAATGCCACAACTGTACCAGAGCGTACATTCACACAATGCAGTGCTTCATCCGGATGATGCCAGTGTGTGAGTGTCTACGACACCCTAAATCTTGTTTCAGAGGGAGCGGGACCTTGTGGTTGTTCGGTTCATCTAAAGGCACGAGGAGCCCAAAACACGTGCTGGTTTTGCTCTTGCTAATGGTCATCAGCACTAATTAAAGTAAAGTGAGTGATGCAGTTGATTTACTCCTGCCTTCAACACAGCAGTTCAACAGATGTGCAATTATTTACAATAAACTTGACAATCTCCATCTCATGTTCCAAAACCATTTAAGATGGCAGTTATTAAGCCTCTCATTAAGAAACCGCAACTTACTGCAAATTACAGACCCATTTCAAATCTTCCGTTTATGTCTAAAATATTAGAAAAAGTTGTGTCTGCTCAATTGTGCTCCTTCCTGCAAAAAAAAAGATCTCTATGAAGAATTTCAGTCTGGATTCAGGCCTCATCATAGCACAGAAACTGTGCTCGTTAAAATAACAAATTACTTACTTCTTCTAGCTTCTGACCAAGGATGTCTCTCAATACTAGTTTTACTTTATCTTAGTGCTGCGTTTGACACTATAGAGTATAGACCATGATACTCTTAGGCTGACTACAAAATTACACTGGTATTCAGGGACAGGCATTACGGTAGTTTAGATCGTACTTAGCAGGATGTTACAATTTTGTTTACTTAAATGGTGAAAAATCTAAGTTCACATCAGTAAATTATGGGGTGCCGCAAGGATCCGTGTTAGGCCCTCTGTTATTTTCAATATACATGCTGCTACTTGGCAACATTATTAGAAACCATGGAATTAGTTTCCACTGCTATGCTGATGATACTCAGAGATATATTTCATCACAACCAGATGAAATTTCTAAACTATCCAAGTTGGCAAATTGTTAAAGATATAAAACAACGGATGACCAGTAATTTTCTTCTATTAAATTCAGACAAGACTGAGGTATTACTTATTGGACCACAATCCTGCACACAGAATCTCTTAGAGTACAATTTGCAACTAGAAGGGTGTACTGTTACTGTATGTCATCATCTGCAGTTAAAGACCTGGGTGTTATATTAGACAGCAACTTATCTTTCGAAAATCATATTTCATATGTTACAAAAACAGCCTTCTTCCACCTCAGAAACATTGCTAAGCTATGGAACGTGTTAGCCGTTTCTGATGCAGAAAAGCTAGTTCATGCATTCATGACCTCTCGACTAGATTACTGTAATGGACTACTAGCTGGTTGCCCTGCATCATCAATAAACAAGCTGCAGTTAGTCCAAAACGCAGCTGCTAGAGTTCTCACCAGGTCAAAAAAAATATGATCATATTACCCCAATTTTATCATCTCTACACTGGTTACCTATTAAGTTCTGTATTGATTTCAAAGTATTGCTACTGACCTATAAGGCACTAAATGGTGTGCTGAAACGGGGGGTTTCTTGACCCTTTAAGGTCACCAAACTCTGGACTTTTAGTAGTACCTAGGATAACTAAGTCCACTAAAGGAAGGAGATAATTTTCCCATCTGGCTCCTAAACTCTGGAATAGTCTTCCTGATAATGTCCGGGGCTCAAACACACTCTCTCTGTGTAAATCTAGATTAAAGATACATCTCTTCAGACAAGCATTCGCATAATGAATCTCAATCTCACCCTTGTTCTCAGTTAGATCAGATAAAAGCCACAAACATTTTTTGCTTGAAACGTTATGAACAGCAGCTAAGCTAATTCTTTTCTATCTGCCTTCTGTTACTACTCCGGGATGCCCATCTCGAGGTATCTAGAGATTACACCAGCTCCAGTGTGGATCCAGCCTCATAGAAAGACTTCAGATGACCCAACACCTGTGAAGAGATTA
>NW_015625598.1:351270-353044 GCF_001515625.1 Sinocyclocheilus rhinocerous | reverse complement strand
ACAAAATTTCTCTATATTGTAATCATTATGATTGCACTTGTAATAATCGCTTTAATGAACTTCTGCCTGAAATTAATTCAAGTTAGCTAACTGTATGATTCTATTATCTTGAACTGTTAATTTATGAAATTAACATCATTTGGACACATTCACTTCTGCTTTGTAATGTAGACACATGCATTTTCTGTAAAGCTGCATAGTCTTCCTGATAATGTCCGGGGCTCAAACACACTCTCTCTGTGTAAATCTAGATTAAAGATACATCTCTTCAGACAAGCATTCGCATAATGAATCTCAATCTCACCCTTGTTCTCAGTTAGATCAGATAAAAGCCACAAACATTTTTTGCTTGAAACGTTATGAACAGCAGCTAAGCTAATTCTTTTCTATCTGCCTTCTGTTACTACTCCGGGATGCCCATCTCTAGGTATCTAGAGATTACACCAGCTCCAGCGTGGATCCAGCCTCACAGAAAGACTTCAGAAGACCCCACACCTGTGAAGAGATGATGCTGACCCCTGCGAGGACACCAGATGACCCTAACTTGAATCGACATGCACAGCTGCCAAAATGTCTCTATATTGTAATCATTATGATTGCACTTGTAATAATCGCTTTAATGAACTGCTGCCTGAAATTAATTCAAGTTAGCTAACTGTATGATTCTATTATCTTGAACTGTTAATTTATGAAATTAACATCATTTGGACACATTCACTTCTGCTTTGTAATGTAGACACATGCATTTTCTGTAAAGCTGCTTTTAATTGATGTGTATTGTGAAAAGCGCTATACACATTTAAATTGAATTAAATTACTAATCTACCGGTGTTCGGCCAATCCCAATGCACTGGGTCAGCTGGCCAATCAGAGCAGGCTGTGCTTGTCGGAAGGAGGGACTTTGTAGAAAACGAAGCGTTTGAGAGAGGCGGGGCATAGAGGACCTACAATAATGTACAGTATTTGAAAAATAATGTGTTTTTTGAACATTAAAGCATGTCAACATATTCTGTTACACCAAATACACAAAATAATGATCTTTAAAAAAGCATCATATGACCCCTTTAAAACTTGACATTGCTGTATTGAAGTATTGTTGGCTTGTATGCTAAATTACTTTGGAGAAAATTGTCTGCTAAATAAAGAAATGTATACGAATTTCCATTTTTGGCTGAACAACTTCTATAAAAATGAGAAGACAAAAGCCCTTACATTACCAGCTTCTAATATCAGCCTAATGAGGTATAAAAAAAAACATCAGTGTTGGTCAACATAGTCACTGATAAACTGTATTTCTAGCGTTTAGCTGAACTTGCCCCACCTTGTTTCTCATATTCCTGTTCCAATGGTACTAAAGCGCCGTCGTCCTCGTCTCTATAACCATAATAGTCAGCATCTATGTCCTTCATCAGCTCAGCTCGTGTTTTTCTGGGTGGTGCTACAGCTGCAATGGAAAATCAAACGGATAAATGTCACGCAGATGTTCACATATTCAGATGATCATGTTATACAGGATGCCTAAAATGCACATTTCTGGTCAAAGGAACTGGGCGTCAAAACATGCTGACAGCAATAATTCACAGTAAAGGCGGGCGTACACGGTGCGATTTTTGCTGTTGTACGAGCTCACAGGCGATTTTTTTCTCTCGGGAGAAAATCGCAGATGCTCGCATGGTCGCGGCTCGTACCATGTGAGAAGAATTACGGGCTGATCCGAGACGTTACGAGCACCTCCCGTCCTCCCGAAAATTTTCAAACATGTAAAAAAAAATCG
>NW_015625598.1:320773-350482 GCF_001515625.1 Sinocyclocheilus rhinocerous | reverse complement strand
AATGTAAATGTGTGACATTGCTCGGGTGATCTCAGGTCTTGTTTGTGTCAGCTCCATTAACGCAAAAGTACAAACCAAACGCCGAAACATTCGTGTGTTCATTTTTGAGATCAGTTTATTATGCCGATCGAATCTTTTATTAAACTGGAAACATGCAAAACTGAACTATTTTCACTGGTTATCTCAGATTTGTGGACCTCACTGTAGATGCTATGAAAACAAAACAACAAATTCCTTGTGTGTTTGCGCACACTTTGTGAACAAAGCTCATTCTGATTCTGATAAAAGTTAGAAATATACATCTGTAATTGATTTGATATAATACAGCAACCATATGCATTAAATGTAATATGATTTGAGATGAAATGGACAAAAAATGCAATAAAAATCATGTAATTCAGCACTCATATTCTTACCCTGTAGTCAGGGCCTCCCAGTTCCTTGATTCGGACTTCCCAGTGTCCTTTCTCTCGGAGCAGCTTGTCATTCAAATCATTCAAATCACGAATCTTAAACTCCCCCAAACCAGCTGAGGAAGACAGGCAGGAGTTTAAGCCACATGTACCACATGTACATTTCATGTTTGCTTTTTTTTTTCTTTTACATATTCTCACCGTTTTGAATCTGGGCGACTTTCTTTGAAATCTCACTGATAATCTAGAAGTGCAAGAAAAACGGAGGTTAAACCGAATATGTGCGAGTTAATATGCATATGTAGCATTATAGCATTTAACCAGTATCTATCAGAAGCACAACTTCAAAACTTCTGACCTGTCTCCTCCACTTCTCTGCTTTAGGCAACTCATTACACTCTGAAGCAAGAAAAGGTCTTCTTTCCTGTGAATGTGGCATATGATCAGGTGAACACAAGCCATAGAGATGCTCTCAGCACATCAGTGTTTAGATGATAAAGTGTACTCACTTTAATCCTTCCCTCTTCAAGCTGGGCTTGACGAAACCTGGCCAAGGCAGTCCTGCAGAATAAAGGAAAAAGCACTGCTAGGAAATTCTGCAGAGGACACAAGAGAAAGTTCTGACAGAAATATAAAAGGAAAACACTCACATGGCCTTTTCTGCGTTTCGAGCCTAGAAATAAAAATAGCAATAGTTCATTTAAGCAGGTGCTCACATGTAACGTTACGGTATAACATATCTATTCGTATGAAAATGCAACTCTCATACTTGAGAAGCCTTATAAGCATCTGATCAGAGGAACTGCGTAATGTAACGTTACGTTTATTATTAAATCTGGTTACTTGACAAACTTCTGTCAACGGTGAAAAATGACTCTGCTCTCGAGTTTCGCTTCTTATTACAGAAGATACATTCGTTTTCGGAGAAAAAGCTGTGTAATTACTTTTATAAATGTACACTAATACAGTATGATCATTGAAAATCCATTAGCTAAAGAAGAATATTTATTTTACCATGTTTGTAGTTCAGACGTTCAACCTGGACCTGCGTGAGCTCAACGGTAAGCTCGCACGACGCATGAATATGACGTGTGGACAACTTCCGGCGCGCCAAGCGATGACAGAGCACACAAACGCGTGATAACAAGGAATGTCGCAGGTGGGTTTATTTATATATTTATTTATTTGGTATATTCATGGTGCTAACTAGTAACTAGTACTACTTTGAAAGACCTCTTGAAATGATCACGAGGTCATGAGTAAACGCAAAAAAAATTTTTTCAAAAGGCGTCTTATGTACCATCTACTGGTGAGAGATAAAACTGCACCGCAATAAGACTTGAGACATTTCAAGAGATTGAACTTCATTTGAGTTTTCTCTTTAATTAAGATCAGTAGGCCTTCTTTAACTCATTAATATTACGATTTACAATAAAAGTAAACTCAAAGCCTTAATATAAACCCTTTTCTGTAGGTCAGACTTTTTCAAAGAAGTAGCATCTTCTTTAGTGTTCATTTTTCTATTATATAAGATTGAAGTCAGAATGTCCCCTTCAGTTGTAAAATGAGAACCAACTTTGCTACACGTGTATCTTACAAGTAAATAAAGCACACTGCATCCAGAGATGAGTGGGGAAAAAAACATAAATACATCTATTTCAGAATAGCTTGCAAGTATAAACCGGCATCATGTAATTTTCCTCTATCCTATTTCTGTTGGCAGGGCAGCTGGCCTCACAAACGCGTGATAACAAGGAATGTCGCAGGTGGGTTTATTTATATATTTATTTATTTGGTATATTCATGGTGCTAACTAGTAACTAGTACTACTTTGAAAGACCTCTTGAAATGATCACGAGGTCATGAGTAAACGTAAAAAAAATTTTTTCAAAAGGCGTCTTATGTACCATCTACTGGTGAGAGATAAAACTGCACCGCAATAAGACTTGAGACATTTCAAGAGATTGAACTTCATTTGAGTTTTCTCTTTAATTAAGATCAGTAGGCCTTCTTTAACTCATTAATATTACGATTTACAATAAAAGTAAACTCAAAGCCTTTATCTAATATTAACTATTTTCTGTAGGTCAGATTTTTTCAGTGAACTAGCATTATCTATTATATAAGATTGAAGTCAGAATGTCCCCTTCAGTTGTAAAATGAGAACCAGCTTTGCTACATGTGTATCTTACAAGTAAATAAAGCACACTGCATCCAGAGATAAGTGGGGAAAAAAACATAAATACATCTATTTCAGAATTGCTTGCAAGTATGAACCGAAATCATGTAATTTTCCTCTATCCTATTTCTGTTGGCAGGGCAGCTGGCCTCGCTGGTGCATTACCGCCACCGACTGGAATAAAGTATGGATCAGGATTGTGCTTGTAGGACAAAATAAACAATATCAGTCGAAAGATTCTGATGAAATGGCGCTAAGAGCCAACTTAGATAGAGGTCGGCTCCTCCCCTTTTGGCGGGTTGAAGTGCCATTGGTTCGCGCAGTTACACGAACATGAACAAATCAGGCTTCAGTATCAGAGTAAACAGGAGTTTCCCCATAAGTGTGTCAACGCAACGCTCTCTCCCTCATCTCAGGAAACCAAGGTTACATTAGTAACTGGAGCATTGTGCCTGCCCTTGAGGGTTTGTTGAAGAGCACCACCTGAACTTTCCATGTTTTTAGTCACCAATCTCAACTGGGTTGCCACTCTTTTACACTAAATGCATTCTCCAATTCACCATTTCTCTTGTAGAAGTCATGCTTGAAGCGGTCAACTCCACTGTGACTGAGGTCTCAACTTGGTTATGTTTGGTTCTTCCTTTAAGTTCAGTCTTCAACTGCAGTGAATGAATGGAGAATATAGTAGTCCCCCTCTATCTGGCAATTTCATCATTTTAAACGAGGTGAAAACACTGGTCACCAGACTTTACCACGATCATCAACTCAAACATATAAGACACCGAGGAGACGGGACTAAGCGGTGGCCTCGATGGTGCATTCTTTCGCCACGTGGCCAGATTTTCCGCAGTTGTAGCAGTTGACTTCGCTGGCCTTGCTGCACTGTACGGCGACGTGGCCGATCTCTCCGCACCTGAGAGGAGCAGAAGCACAGGTCAGGCATGGCTCATTCGCCTCCGAAGCGTTGAGGATCGGGCCTCACCTGTAGCACTTGACTTTCTCACAGCCCTTCTGGATGTGTCCGAAGCCGCCGCAGGAGTAGCACTTCTGCTCGTTGGCGTGGTCGCAGTCGCGGGCCATGTGGCCGGCTTTGCCGCAGTTGTAGCAGACCTGCTCGCGCTCCTTCTTGGGCTCCTTGCAGTCCCTGGAGATGTGGCCGCCCCTGCCGCAGTTGTAGCACGCTGCAAAACAAAACAGCTTATTAAAACACCGCGCTCAGAAAAAATCTATTTGCTGTGACTGATCAGCCTTCTCCCATTCTTCAAACACTTTATTGGTTCATTTTAAAATTATATTTTTTACATGTACACTGCAAAAAAAAAAAAAAAAAGTTGTAGTAAATTCTAATTCAGATATTTCAATTACAAAGGCAAGGCAAGTTTATTTATATAGCACATTGCATACACAATGGTAATTCTACGTGCTTTACATAAAAGTAAAATAGTCAAGAAAAATCAACAACAATAAAACGGGGAACTTAAACTTTTAAAATGATTTAGAAATTGATTTCAAATGAATTTAAAACAGTTAAAAATAGAAAACAATTATACATAAAATACAGTGCAATCAGTTCGGACGTAGCACAGTGCTCATTCAATAAATGCACAGCTAAACAGACGAGTTTTGAGTCTGGATTTAAATGCAGACAAAGAAACAACAAGTAAAGAGTGTCTGTTTACACTAAGTGCAAATAGCCCGCCTTGTTGGCAGAGGCCATTTACACTAACTCCGCCCACCAATGTGTGATTGGTCCAGTCAACACTGAACCAAGACTCTTGTTAAACATCAGCTTCAGTGGCGTAGATGGTAACGCGATCGACCCGAGTTCGAACCCGCCTTCTGCCTCTTTTTTTCTCCCTTTCCAAATCTCACATCGCATCGGAAAGGCATTTATTTTCAATGAAAATGAAGGAAATAATCAAAAAGTTGAAAATAAAGTATCGGGTAGGTGTAGGGAGGGCTTTATTGTCCCAATAAGGTGGCATCCATTTAATAATTTGAATTGAAATTATAATTTACACTCAATACGTTATTACTGCGTACGGTTTTATAATGTACTATAACACTGTACTATAACACAGGTAATTGCCACTATTTGCAATAAGTATCATAAATAGCAGAAAATCTTGCTATTTTAACAGTGTAAATAGAATCTATAGTTATTTGCACTTAGTGTAAATAGCCGCTGCCTTGAATTAAATGTGAAATTTGGAAGTGGAAAGACATAAAATAGTATTTTCTGGTAAAACACCCAAATAAACAGTTTTATTTACTTTGGAAAAAAAAAAAAAGTTTAGTGTTTTTACAGCACGAGGGAAAAAAATGCACCATGTCAACTAACCCAATGCTGAATGGACATGGATACTGTACAAAGGCTTACATATTCAAACTGGAGTTTCACTCTTGTCAGCATTCAAGCTTTAAAAATCTGAAGTTGTAAATAAAACACAGATTATTGGAGTTACATTAAAACACACACACACACACACACACACACAATTTCAGTCTTTCGGCTTCAAAATGTCATGTTTAATTCCATGTGTTCCTAGCCATTTCTTTGTAATTTGTGAAATTTACTAGCAATTTCTGACCAAAAATTGTTCATACACCAATTTTTTATTGTAGTGTACATGTCAAAAAAGTACATCATTAACACCACTGAACCATTTAAAATGAACCAAATAGTGTTTAATTCAACGTGTCAATTGCAATTATTTGTGAAATTTACTAGCTGACTGAATTTTTTCTATACCAGTTTTTTTTTTCCAGTTTACAAAAAAACACAATGAGTGTCTGACAGACTCACTGATATGCAAAATGTCTACATTCAACACATGTTACAGACATTTAACAACGAATAAGAGCCATTTTTTTTTACATTTCATGTCCTTACCATCCTCGGTCCTCTCACAGTCCCTCGCAACGTGGCCTGGTTCTCCACAGCGATAGCAGAAAAGATCTAGCGTAGGGCAGGAGAAACACATTATTTACCAAATCAGCTCAGCAAATTATCAGTGTTCAGATCAGTTCACAACAGTGAGCGGCTCTCACCTTTCCCTCTGCCACGGCCCTTTCCCCGGCCACGGCCAGCATTCGGACAGTTCTTGATCCAGTGGCCAGTGCGGCCGCAACCAAAACACTCGTTGCTGCTCATAGCCTCTGACTGCACCCTACAACTGATTAAAGATTAAACTTCATGGAAATAAACAGGTATACAGTCTGAGTGAAGTTCTGAACGTGACACACAGATCAGAAACACGTGCTCCAGCTGCAGTCTGGACACCAGAGGAAGGTCAGATATTCAATGAACACAAACCTAGAAGGCCACGCTCATGAAAATATACATAAAAACATTAATTAGACTTGCAAGTAAAGTCATTAGGGGAAACAGTACTAGATGAGCAAATTTGACTGAAACAGTTGTAAACCAGTTCATAAACCAATATAATTTGCATTAACTTTAAATTAATTTACATAAATAAAAAAAAGTTTATAGGTTTTCAATAAAATGCCATTTCCAAAATAACTCGCTTCATGGTACAGGTGTGCTGACAAAAGTCCTAAACATTTTACTGAGAGTAACTTTTCTCTGTTCGAGGAGTTCTTGACTCGAGATCCGCTCGATTCAAAAGATTCAAGATTCGACTTTTAAAAAAAGAATCGTTCACCAACCGGACTTCGCTACAACTGTCAATTGTCACAGCTCACGTGGTGCATTTATGCATAAACTACTTAAACATGCCAAAACCTGCCAACCTTTGGTGCGAACGATTAAAATCGGAGCCCCAATGCTGTTCCAGGGGAAAGTTGGGAACGATGCCAGAAACCCGCGCGAATCGAGACTCAGAAGGCGCCTACTGAGGAGAAAAATGCTGCCTAGGTAGGCTGTGTAAGCACAGATATGAACACACAGCAAACACATCGAGTCACTAACGTAGAGCTCATCGCTACAGTATCGGCACTTACACGCAGAGAGCGAAACAAGATGATGTGAAAGCCTGATGAAGATCAGCAGTGGTCTTCAGGGCTGATCTCTGGCCTGTCCGTCACGCGGGCTCCCACAGACCCTCTCTCACGCTTAGGGAGACCATCCAGTCCCGCGACGACATTATATCTATCCTTCAGCTATGTGCTGCACTCGCTAATTACAAATATCATCATCGCAACACTGCCAGCACTCGCTGCAATGGCACGACTTTCCCGCTCGCAGCCTGTCGCAGTAGGCCAAAGTGCGCCGTCAGAAAATCTCACTTCTGCACCTTTCTGGACGCGTTCGACCTCAACGATTCGCCTTAAAAACACAGCTCTGGCATTTCAAGACAGCGGAGACTCTCTCCGAGAGCGTGACGGTGTCACCACACCGTATGCGTCGAGTTAAATGTCGTATTTTCGTCCTTTAAGGGAACTCACCTCGGCGACGTGACTCTTTGCTGTTACACACACACACGCACGCACGCAACTCATACACACACACACACACACGCACGCAACTCATACACCACGCACGCACGCATTCTTGCATATGTGGTTTACGGGGACTCTCCATAGGTATAATGGTTTTCATGGGCGTTGCTAGGCCATTTTTAGGGGGGCTTTTTGCACAATTAAGTACTTGTAATTAGATTAAATTACATTTTAAAATACTCTGAATCAGATTATAGTTAACTTTTTATTCATTACATGATTACATTTTATTCACACAATACCAATAAATTATTCATAATGTCTTTGGAAGGCTTTTGTCTTTCAAACATTAAAATGCACAAATTCACATTATTTCTTGTTTACATATTTCTTATTTGCAGGGATTCCATTAGTATTTTTTATTATTATTATTATTATTGAATGAATGAATGAATGATGCATTTATAGCGCTTTGTGTATTTTTGTAAACCCAAAATTATAATTAAAAACAGTTAAAAATAATTAAGTTAAAATATTTAAGTATCACATGTGCATGTTCACGGTTGACATGCAGGTAACATGCAGGTAAACAAATAAAATTTAAAATTTTTTAGTTAGTGTTTTATTTTGATTGATGTCATTTTAAAAAGATTTATTTTAATTTTACATTTTTATGATTTAATTCATTATTAGCTTTTAATTAAATTCATGAATCCCCTGCAGTTCCTTCACGAACGCATATACTGTAATGTTTAATCCATGTTGTTACGAACAATGAATGGAACAGATTTTATTTTTTCTTTGCATTTTTAGCTATATCAATATAATTATCAAACCAACGTGATAAACAAGTTAGGTCAAATGTAATCTAAAAGTAAACAAAAAGTAGTCTGATTACATTACCTAAAATGTGTTACCTAAAAAATAGGCAAGTCATATTTTTGAGGATTAATTTTATCATTGAACAACTACAGTGCTCTCGGTCAATCCAAAATGTTAATAAACTTCAAACCTGAATATTTAAAGGGGTCCTATTATGCTTTTTCACTTTTTCAACTTTAGTTAGTCTGTAATGTTGCTGTTTGAGCATAAAAAAGACAACATTTCAGCATTGCATCAACTATTGATGAACACTTTTTTTATTACAGTGTCTTTGGAAGGCTTTTGTCTTTCAAACATTAAAATGCACAAATTCACATTATTTCTTGTTTACATATTTCTTATTTGCAGGGATTCCATTTGTATTTTTTATTTATTATTATTATTATTATTGAATGAATGATGCATTTATTTTGATTGATGTCATTTTAAAAAGATTTATTTTTATTTTACATTTTTATGATTTAATTAATTATTAGCTTTTCATTAAATTCATGAATCCCCTGCAGTTCCTTCACGAATGCATATACTGTAATGTTTAATCCATGTTGTTACGAACAATGAATGGAATAGATTTTATTTATTTTTTGCATTTTTAGCTATATCAATATAATTATCAAACCAACGTGTATCAAGACTTTGTAAAAGAGCATAATAGGAAAAGTTTCCCCTTTAAGAAAGTAAAAGTGACGTTTTGGCTATGTGTGCACAATTATTGGGCAACTATTAGTGTGCAGAGTTCATTTAACTAAATGAAAAAAAAAATTTACCCTTCACTTTTTTATTTTCATCTGTTAATGTGAGAATAATAAACAACTCAATCTACAAATAAAGATTTCTGAGTCGAAGTGGAGCTCTGTGCTCGTTACTGATCCAGCCATCCATCTGGTCCATCAAGAGTCACTCTCATCTCATCAGTCCATAAAACCTTTGAAAAATCTGTCTTCAGATATCTGTCTTGGCCCAGTCTTGAGGTTTCAGCTTATGTGTCTTGTTCAGTGATGGTCGCTTGCTCACCTCGTCCATGTCTCCAAGCACTGAACACCTTGTACTTCTGGGCACTCCAGGTATGTTGCCGTTCTGGAATATGACCGCACTGGAGGATAATGGCTTCACGTTTGATTCTTCTCAAATCTTTGGCAGGTAATTTGTGGCTTTTTTTCTCAACATGCTTCTTGCAACCCTGTTGACTATTTGCAACAAAACGTTCGATGGTTCTGTGATCACGCCCCAATATCTGCAAAGAGTGCTGCATCCCACTGAAAGACTTTTTACCATTTTTGACTTTTCAGAGTCGGTTAAATCTCTTTTTTGGCCCATTTTGCCCGAGGAAAAGGAGCTACCTAATAATGATCCACACCTTGATACAGGGTGTTGATCTCCTTAGGCCTCACCCTCCCTCATTACACTAATCCACATCACCTGATATACTTAAATACAATAAACATTCCAGTTTATACAGCTTGGAGTTGGAAAATATGCATAAAAATGATGATATGGGCAAAATATACTCACTTGCTGGAAGTCTGGACAAAAACGTCTAAACCTGAATGCCATTGCTGTTTTCATGCTTACAATGTTTGTTCATATAATGCAGGGATTCCAAACGTTTTTGTCAGCCAAACCCCTTTGACACGAAATATTTACTTGAAATATATCTGAGGAAATTAATATTCCAATAATTTAAAAACACATTTTTAAATTTTTATAGTTTGATGTTGCTTAATGGTCACATTAACATGCAGGTAAACAAATTAAATATTTATATTTTTAGTGTTCAAGTGTTTAAATTCCTTTTTTTTAAAAACATTTTTATGATGGAATTATTAGCTTTTTATCAACACACAAACCCTGGTGAAATGTAATGTTTAATGCATTCCGTGATCTTGATATAAAATAAAGGAATATATTTTCGTTCTCTTTGCTTTTTTATATCAATATGGTACATTTAATGTTAAGTTTAAAGCAAGTTTGATAAAAACTAAAAAGTACTCAGTATACATTACCTAAAATGAGTAACCTAGATTATTACTAATATAGTTTTCATCCCGTAATCAGTAACAGACTATAATCTGTAAGTAATCTGCCCAGCTCTGCATACAGACTCGACAGACTCGACAGATACTAAGGGCAAACTCCTACAATGTACCCAAATAAATTATTCATGCCGGTGCATCCAGTAGCTCATGAATAGTTTTTGGAATAAATAATACATATGGATGTTCATCCATGCATGTACTCCAACACAGATTTATTCCATTTGCACGTCTCTTTACAACTCATCATGTATGCATTTTATAGTGTGTGTGTGTGTGTTGTGTGTGTGTGTGTGTGTGAGAGAGAGAGAGGAGATGTACTGCTGTCCTGGAGGCTTTTATAGCAGAGTCGACTTACTGATGGAGCAGACTATTCCAGCATGTCTCTCCCAGAATCAATACGCTCAGAGCTGTGGTCATCTCTTACCGTTAAGGTGGTTTGTATATCTGGAGCTTTACAGCCCTGTATGTGCTTTCTTTCTGCATGCTTGTCAACATATAAAAAAAATTAATGATAAAACAATGGATAGGAATAGCTTTAAATAAATTGATAAAGAACATGATACGAAACAAACTCATGCTTGTGACTCAGATATAAATGACCAAACATACAGACGTTTAGCCCAGTTTCTGCCAAGACCGCATGAAATCCTGGTGCGGCTTTGTTTTGTCTATAGCCTGGCGCTGTTGTTCAGATGATGCAAGCTTGAGGTCCTGCACCCGTTCTCCCCGCCTCCATCTCTATGAGAGCAGAGTGCATTTGAGATGCTCTGGGATTTATACACAGAGAGCCTCCATTTGACACTGAGCCGCAGCTCAGCAGCACACTGGGCCCATTTATCAGCAGAAGTGCCATTTCACTGGATTTGTATTATAGGAGAAAAGGCCCAAATTGTTTGGCTTTTCCCTGCTGTGAATGAATTGAAGATGGGGGTGAAGAGAAAGAGTCAAACAGAGCATTTGATGGAACTATGGTTGGAAATGAGAAGGTAATCTGACATGGATGGATTTGACCAGCCCTTCTTGATTCAGGTGAGTAACTGTAAGGAAGATATAGAACCCGATAAACTCGATTTAACATAGCTATTTATGGGGCAGTCATGGCCTAATGGTTAGGGAGTTGGACTTGTGTCCCAAAGGTTGTGGGTTTGAGTCTCGGTACAGGCAAGGATTGTCGGTGGGAGGAGGTGAGACCCTTGAGCAAAAACCAAACCCCCAACTGCTCTCCTGCGCCACAGCAAAAATGGCTGCCCACTTCTCCGGGTGTGTGTGTTCACTACTGTGTGTGTGCACTTGGATGGGTTAAATGCAGAGCATGAATTCTGAGTATGGAACACCATTCTTGGCTTCACTCACTCTCTCTTAATTATCTGAACAACTTAAGCTAAGATGGTGAGAGAGCGGTGGTACATTGATTGCTGTGGAAGTAACCTTTGTTTATGATCTTGTTTTAAATCTAATCGTTTGTCTTACATCTTGGACCAAAAAACAAAATAACACATAAAACTTGTGCTTTAAGGTATATGTACATTCAATTTGTACTGGTTATCATGCATATTCTAATAGCAGCCTAGGTCAAAACTGAACAGTTATGATTTTATGTGTAATATAGTGTTGCAGTCAGATCTTTGTGCAGGTTATATTCTGTAAAATTTTTATTTGCGATTACCTGCAGTTTAATAATTGTTTTTCACAGTACCTACAATGTATGCGTTCATACAAATCATGAGGTTATTTGCTGCTATGGCCAAGTGATGGCACTGTTATCTCAGAAAAAAAAAGTCATTTCTAATGTATCAGCTTGAAAAAAAAAAAAAAATGTACGTATATATATATATAATACAAGCAATATTAACAGCAAATAGTAGCACAAATCTGTAAAAATAAAAGTATAGGTGACAATATCCAATTTTGAACATCACATTAAGCAAACATTATTAAAAGTTTAAAAAGTAATCTTAATGAATGTAGAACAAGTAACTTGGTGCTATTGGTGCTAAATATTTTAGATGTGAAATCCTTACTGTGTCTGGAATAAATAGGCCTATGAATAGACATATACTGTGGAAAAAATGTCTTTGCTGTTTAACCTCTTCATCTTTAAATCTAAATATTCTTAAAAATCTAAATCTTTAAAAATTCAATATATATAAAAAAAAGAAAAATGCATTAGCCACAATTATTGGCACTCCTTCATTTAATTCTTTGTGCATCCTCCCTTTGCCAAGATAGTGCTAACTCTTCTCCTAATGCTTCATACGCCTGAAGAGCACATGGCACGGGACCTGAGACTGTTTCTCCAGACCATACAGAACCTCTCCAGATGCATCAGATCTTGTGGACTCTTAAGCTCAGCCCAGGCTTTGGGTCAGTGGAACATGATGGCCGTGGTAAAACCTTAATTCTGTGGACATTTTTTGTATTGATTTTAATGTGTGATTTACTGGCAGAGGCAGTCAAGTTGAATATATTCTGGGATAAGTCCATGAGACCATGTATCCTAACAAGTTGTCTAGGACCTTTGGAAGAAAAACAGCCCAACAACATTAAAGATAACCGGTTTGTACGGCCTTACTTTCTGTCTATACCAAAACCCAACTCTGGTGTTTGCTTCCAAAACTCTGCTTTGTTCTCATCTATCCATACAATTTGCATGCCATTTAAAGTTAGAGTAACATTGGGCAAACTGGAGGTGCATGAGCTTGTTGTTTGATGACAGTAAATGGTTCTTTATTGCAGCCTGCTCCACACAAGTTGTGTTTATGTCCTCTGGTTGTAGTTTTGGAGACCTCAAGACCCTACTGGCCATGTACCAAATGGGTCTTGCAGACTTACAATGGCCGCCATGCGCGTGTGTCCATTTGGTCCAAAGGGGTGCCCCATTTGTCATTTTCGTTTTCAGAACGGTGCTCATGAGCACTCCCTTTGCACTATCCTCTCTCGATGCAGCAGACTTCCACTCAACAGTCAAAGTGGCTTTACGTCACAACAGTGTAAACTCAAAGGTTGTACGCTCAAGGGTGTTTAGCGTGCCATTTGAGACACTACCGTCTGCAATCCTCCAACAGATTGTTTGGCCACTGGAACCATCCTCCTCCTCACTGTGTTTGAGGGCAATACAGGCAAACATCCTCTTGCAGGATGACTGTTAACACATCCAGTTGATTTAAACGTTGCCCTAATAATACAAATATGCTTTTTTTTTTTTTTTACAGCAGACTGCACCAGTGCTTGTGCATTTCTGCCACCAACATGTGTGTATGAACCAGAGCCTCGAAGCACTAGCAGAGGAATCTGGTGTGCGTGTCACTTCATATTCATACCCCAGTGAAACAGGAAGTCATGATCACTAAAAACATTCTGTATGAGTGGACATATACTACATATTTATAGGAGTGCAACTAATTGGGCCCCATGTTATTATTTCACTTTTTTACAATATTATATATGTTGCATTTTTTCATGCTCACTGAAAAAAGCTACTTACTGGAAAAGCTATGCTACCTTGTAAACAGCTGAAATAATGTCTCACTACTGAAAAATGCACTCCACCCAAAACACGTACTTGTCTCATCATTTACTCATGCATACCCTTATGCTGTCGAAGATGTCTATGAATTTTATTCTTCTGTGGAACACAAACTAAGATTGTTAGAAAAATTATCAATTTCTGTGAGTCCTTATAATGCAAGTGAAGGGGATCCTCAAAGCAGACCCTTCAAAAAAGCTAAATAAACAGGACAGTAATCCATATGACCCCAGCTGATTAATCAATGTCTTCTGAAACGATATGTGTGAGAGAAAAATACTAACATTTTAAACTTTTTAAACTATAAACCATTGCATAAACATCAGCACCTTGTGAAACTTGCACTAGAGGTGATTGTCATGTGCTTCTGCATCACTTCTCACATCAAATGTGAACTCTCGAACCTTTATTTGACAGCTGGACTAAGTTTATACTTTAAAATATGAGTTTTTCTTACACCTATGGTTTTGCTTCAGAAGACTGGGTTTGTATGTGTTGGTTTTGCTTGGTGTTTGCCTGACTGATGGTCCCATCCACTTGCATTATATTGACCCACAAGGAGATATTTTTTTTTCCTAGAAGAAAGTCATACATCTGGGACAACATGAGGGGCAGTAAATGATAAGACATTTTCCATTTTTGGTGGAGTATCCATTTACATTAAAAATGAAAATTCTGTAATTAATTACTCACCCTCACGTCGTTCTAAACCCGTAAGACCTTCGTTCATCTTCAGAACACAAATTAAGATATTTTTGATGCATTCCGAGAGCTCTCCGACCCTCCCATAGACAGCAATGTAATTATCACGATCAACGTCCAGAAACGTAGCAAGGAGATCGGTAAAATAATCCATGTGACATCAGGGGTTCAACCGTAATTTTACGAAGCTGCGAGAATACTTTTTTGCGCAAAAGAAAACAAAAATAATGACTTTATTCTACAGCCGCACCACAACGTTTTCTACGTTGTTTGTGCTTTGATTTGAATGAAAACAACGTATCCGTGTGGTGCGGCTGACACAGAACAACATACGCTGTTTATGTTCAGTGGATACTCTCCACAAAATGGCGCTACAGGGTGATGCGGAGGAGACGAATTGTTGAATAAAGAAAGTATTCTCGTAGCTTCGTAAAATTACGGTTGAGCCCCTGATGTCACATGGATTATTTTACCGATCTCCTTGCTACGTCTCTGGATGTTGATCGTGATAATTACATTGCTGTCTATGGGAGGGTCAGAGAGCTCTCAGAATGCATCAAAAATATCTTAATTTATGTTTCGAATATGAACGAAGGGTCTTACGGGTTTAGAACGACGTGAGGGTGAGTAATTAATTCACCATTTTTGGGTGAACTATCCCTTTAATATTAGTGTTGGGGAGTAACTAGTTACATGTAATGGAATTACGTAATTTAATTACAACATAAATGTAATTGTAATCAGTTACAGTTACTGAGAAAAAATGTGTAATTAAATTAGTTACTTATGAAAATGTTAACGATTGCAATGGGGGTTACATCTGAATTTATTTTCACACCCACATACAGATTTAATTGATTTCTTTCATAAATTGCAGTGACTGCTCTAAAATATGAGACAGGCATTTAGGACACATGCTTATTCGATAACTGTTTTATTTCCTTTTTGGGTTTATGTGCTTTATTTTTTTTAAGATTAACGTTTTTTTCCCCCCCGCAGCATTGTTAGATTCCAGTGTTTCCTGTCATAGTTATGCAAAGATTTGAGAAACTGCATCATAGCAACTAAAATATGTCTTGTTATGGTTTGAAATCTGTATTTAACCTCAAAATGATCTCGATGTAAGTGGTCGCTGTGCTTTAAAATGAAATTTTACTTGAATCTTAATTCGAAAGTCTGAGAGTAATCCGTTGAATACTACTGTAAGGTTAACCCTGCCTGGTTTACATGTTTTTAAATGATTAACAGTTTAGAAAAACATTAGACATTTAGAAAAGTAATCAAATGTAATCCGTTGCATTACTTCATTAAAGTATAATCTGTAACCTAATACATTTCCAAAGTAACCTTCCCAACACTGTTTAGCCTACTAGTCTACTTTGTACCCAACACAGCTACAAACAAAAATGGAAAGCAACTATGTGTGCTGTGACTAGTCAAACTTGCAATGTAGACATCTTCAATTCATATTTTTAGCCTACTAATCAAACTGCACATGAGTCATCTGGTCCTGGAGTTTAGACGAGTCGAAACCTGGGCCATTAAATGTTAGCGAGGCTTGCCATATCACGCGACCGCTCGAAGCGTTGGACAAAAACCAGCGAGCTCGTCGCGTCGCTGCAGTGATGAAAATCATGGCGGATCAACAATTCAACAACTTTCTCTGGTGAGTAAAGCCCTGCTCTCTTGATTTCTCGCAGGCTTTGTTCGCGGATCGGATCGGAATGACTCGAGGCTCAGTAACGTTACAGACGCTCGCTGTTGCGCTGAAACATCATTCGCGGCTGTTATTGTTTGTTTGCGTGAAGTGTACTAGAGAATGTGTTAGTAAACACGGTTAAATCTATTAGAACGAGCTAATCTTCCCCTTTCTTTCTGTAGTCGTATAGTTAGTCAGCTGCGTGTCTTGTTGCCACACAGATCCAGCGAGTATAGCTGCTTAAACTTATCAAAGGACAACAACATGGACTTTGCTAAAAACACAAAACATTAGTGTCTTATCGTTAGGGAAAATATAATTTCTTGTGTCGGTAAATAATGCCAGGAGTGTAAAAGAGCGGTTTTAAAGGTCTGATATATTGAAACAGTTGAACAAATATAGTGACATGAATTATTGCCAACATGAAATATTAACAACCCCTTCATTGTTCTCTAGTTTTTCCTCAAATACAAATCTCAATTGCACAGTTTGATCAAGTTATGTCTGTTTTAGAACTGAAGCGTGTTAAATGTTTGTTTATAGAATTACCCGGATGTTCTTTGAATGCATTTTTAAAACACATAGGCTAATGACTTTGGCATCTCGATTTGTTCCCTCAGACTGCTGATTCATGAACATAATCCAGTTTCATGAAACCTGTCTGTACTGTTCTGCATTTATTGCACTAGCTACTGAATCTGGCTGCATTGCAGACGAGTCTGAACCAAAGCAAACTGATGTTATTGTGGTTCAGCCGAGTGATCTGTAGACATCAGGCTATCAGCACTCCTCTAATGGCTTTAATTGTGCTGCTTTCTGATGCAATATTATTTATAAACCTCTCTAAAGGGTCTAAAGAAGTGTTCTGAATATGGTTTTAGAGACCTTTTAGTCTAAACAAGAATGTTTCATTTCATAGCTATTTTTTGAAATCCATAATTGTGGGCATTTTTAGTAGTTGTATTATAATAACAGTCATTATTTGACTTTTATCCCCAATGCAAATAGCCATATTTCAAGAATAGTTACTGATATGTGACCCTGGAGCACAAAAGCAGTCTTAAGTCGCTGGGGTATATTTGTAGCAATAGCCAACAATACATTGTATGGGTCAAAATTATCAATTTTTCCTTTATGCCAAAAATCATTAGGATTATACATCAATGGAAAGCTCATTTATTCAGCTTGGTTTTGTGGTCCAGGGTCACATATAGAAATCATAAAATGAATAAATATTGAATATTTTCAAAGTTTTAAATTGAAAAACAAACTTTGGTTAATTGGTATTTAGTGGCCAAAACAGTATTTTCACACTTAATATATTGTCTAACGCAAAGATATTCATACACTTATATCATATTATAATATGCACACATAAACACAAACACTACGTTAGGTAGCTTCAAGATATTGAAGTAACATTATGACATTTTTGACGGCGTGTTGTAAAATTGAGGGCAGCGACTTGACTTGTAAACCTAACACTGAGAGTGTTTTACTCCGGACTCATTTGTGTTTCTCACAGCATTAGCGTCAGATCAGCAGTGAGTGTCTGTCTCTGATAGCTGCTCAGACCTGCTCGACAGGTTTCTGATGTCAGAACAATGAAGACCTAAAAAGGATCAGCAGGCCAGAGCAGTTAAACCCAACATAGTTACACAGTTACTTTCCGAGCGAGAACAGGTGGATATCTCTGTGGCTCATGCAAAATGGGTGAGAAACGCTTGGCCACGAATACTGTGTGACTTGCGTGACTTGTATCGTGAGCTGGCCGCAGTTTGGACAAACCATCTGATTGTGAAAGGACATGAAATATTGCCAGTTCTTCATACACAGAACGGTTAGGAAACACAGAATAGCAGTAATCCAACAATTTTGGATTACTTTCATTCTACTGTAAGTCGTAATGGCTTCTTTTCAGACACAGTTATTGACCGGATATCTGTCACCATCTGCGTTTCTGCTCTTCTTAGCGGCAAAGACGTGGTGACTAATGTTTCTTGCAACAACAAAAGTGTGTCCTAGAACACTTCATCAGATCAGGCATTTTATGTGTGTGCTTTGTCCTGAGGAGCGGTGGAAATAGTCGTGGCCTGTCGATCATCTGTCCTTACCATTTTCAGGCAGTTAAGTTATTAATTTTATCGTTGTTATTATCAAGCTCAAGATTGGGCTGTTGTTCTGTGTTATTATAATCATGATTTATGAGTGAATGGCTTTAGATTCATCTATTATTTTGATAAACCTTCCTGGTTGGATGTTGAATGCTATAGAAAAACTATAATAAATACAAAAGTTTATACTCATTTTTACACAAGAATTATTTTGCAGAAAGACTGACCCGTCTTTGATGAAGCAGAAAGCAGAAGTGTGCTGTGAGAAATGCTAATCATCAAACATTATGATTTTATTATTATCATCTGAAGACTATCTGGGTGTTCTTTTGAATGATGGCTTGTTTAATTCTGTTCGGAGAGATTTGTCCTTGACTTATCAGGAGCTTCACTCTCATGTTTGCGAGCTGTGATAGAAAGACTGCATTACATGACATTAGATTCAGTCTTGACTTGCGGGTGACCTTGTTTATAAACCGTATGCTGTGCTGTTTTGGAGGGTTATTGAGTCACGTAGTCACATTACAAATACAATACCCACTTCAGAGTTGCTAGGTACTATATGAGAGTAATGGATATAGGAAATTGTGTTTTTAAGCGCATATTATAATTCATGTCTTGTTTGTTAAAGATTTGTTTTACTTTCCCTCCAGCCATCCCAGATGCAGATGAGTTTGTGTCTTCATCAGGTTTGGAGAAATGTAGCACTGCATCAGTGTCTCAGCAATGGATGCTCTGCAGTGAATGGGTGCCGTCAGAATGAGAGCTGATAAAAACATCACAATAATCCACAAGTAATCCACAGCACTCCAGTCCATCAGTTAACATCTGGAGAAGACACAAGCTGAAACACATCCAGCATTAAGACGTTTTTAACTAAAACACGAGTCCATAATGTCCAGTGAAAAGTGTTCTGGTCTGAATCAGGAGAGAAATCTGCTCAGATCAAGCAGTGTTTACAAGCCAAAACAGTCCAAAAACAGGTCTAAAGTAAACAAACGTGTCAGGGTTTTGATGTGAGAAACGACAGGAGATGCACTTTTTCACTGGAGGAAGTGTTATTATGGATTATGGACTTGTATTTTTGTTAAAAACGTCTTAATGCTGGATTTGTTTCAGCGTTTGTCTTCTCCAGATGTTAACTGATGGACTGGAGTGCTCTTCTCCATCTTCTCCAGATGTTAACTGATGGACTGGAGTGCTGTGGATTATTGTGATGTTTTTATCAGCTCTCATTCTGACGGCACCCATTCACTGCAGAGCATCCATTGCTGAGCTACATTTCTCCAAACCTGATGAAGAAACAAACTCATCCTAATCTGGGATGGCCTCAGGGTGAGCACATTTTAAGCAAATGTTCATTGTTGTGTGAACTATTCCTTTCAGGACCATTGTTTTGGCCACGTTCCTGTTTTCAGATCAGTATGTTTGTGAGGTCGGGTCATTTCTATTTGTTCTGTTCTCATGCTAGATTATTGAAGTCTGCTGCTGCCCGCCGTGATGGAGCATATTCAAGGGGCCTGGAAAAGCATCAGTCACGGGTTTGGATGCAAAGACTCGGTATTTGAAGAATCCTGCATGTCTCCCACCATTCTCAAGAACTTCCCGTACCGGAGATTATCAGATGACGGGAGAATCCCAGACTCGAAAACTAGCAGCACAATCCGCGTCTACCTGCCCAACAAACAGCGGACTGTGGTAACAATAAAATAATCGGTGTTATTTTCGAATACTTTCAGTGAATGTTTGACACAATACGATGAGCATGAGATTATCCTGGTGCAGTGTCTTGACCCATAGACTTACGCTGTAAGCGCCATGATGAATGAGCAGTTTGTTATTACAAATTCACAAAGTGCTTGTCGATATAACGCCAAAGATGCAGCCTGGATTGTTCCTTTCATCTACACAACCTTAACATGCTTGCTCACGGCTTTCACTTCAATTTAAGTGATAAAATATTGAACTTGTGTTGTAATAGGTGAACGTGCGACCAGGTATGACGCTACGCAACTGCCTCATCAAAGCCCTGAAAGTCCGTGGGCTTCAGCCAGAATGCTGTGCTGTTTTCAAGCTTCATCGAGAACATTCATTGTAAGTTGTGGCCTATGGTAAAAAAAAAAAAAACGTGTTGTGAGCTTGCAGTCTGAATTGAATATAGTGAGAAAGACTGAGCACTGTGATATTATTGACAACAAAGTTTATCGCCTTGTCTTCACTGTTTGCATGTGGCCATCAACATGTAACCTGACTGAGCTTGAGCAGTTTTTCCAGAGAGACCAGAGCAAATCTGATAGATGCAGAGCTGCTAATTATGACTTAAAGGGGCATGAATACTTATGAAAACTGTTATTGTGTGTTTAATATCTGAAATAATCAAGCTCCAATTGGTTTAATCTTGGCCCTGAAAGTCAATTAAATGAAATCGCATCATTCTTTGTGTTCAGTAAAAAGTTGCGCATGGATTGGAGCACTGATTCTACCTCACTGGTCGGAGAGGAGCTGCTGGTTGAAGTCTTAGATCACGTACCCCTGACTACGCACAATTTTGTGAGTTCCCATAATGTGTTTAAATTGAGCCATTGTTGTCTTTACAACTTCTCTAATGACCGTCCCCTCCACAGGTACGAAAAACGTTTTTGAAGTTGGCCTTTTGTGACATATGTCAGAAGTTTCTTTTGCACGGCTTCAGATGTCAGACGTGCGGCTACAAGTTTCACGAGCACTGCAGCACCAAAGTGCCCACGATGTGTGTGGACTGGAGCAACATCCGACAGCTCCTGTGAGTGTTTATCAACCCATGCACAAGAACAAACTCCTGCTTTGTCACGCTTCACGTCTACACAGGGCTACGGTCTTGTAAATATCAGGATTTTAATGTTTAAAATGTTATTTCCAGACCTAGAAAAGGAAAAGTTACAGCAATACTATATTGTATATGTTTTTCTAGTGAGATGTAGGAACCCAGTTTATGCACGTTCTATTATAAATGCTTAAAGTACGGATTTTGTGTAATGTATGTGTTTCATAGCTTTTTTATATTGAACAGGCGTTTTTCCTCTGTTGAAGAGAAGATAGACATGTAGATGTAGTTCAGGGGAAGTCTCTTGATGCACAGAAAGAGTTTTGCATAGAGGCCCTCATACTGTGAGCTTTGTAGATGTCTATCAATGAAAATCAGGTAATGCACGGTACAAAGGTCCATTCTTCTGGTGCTCGTACTGGTCACTTCATGCTGCAGGAATTCATCACAAAGCCCTACTTCAGTAAAAAAAATAAAAAATACAAGCATAATGTTTTCTAAGATTATACCAAGGAAAATCCCTCATTAGTCCATCTAAAATTATATATTGTATAGTTGGGAAAACATTTGTAATATTTCTGTCATGACAACTCTCGGAGGGATTGGCATGGTAATGTACATGACAATGTTAATGTATTTGGCCTTGGCGGAATAGATCTGCTACGCTGCTGCTGCTGCAGAGCAAGTACAGAGACATGCTACTGCCAATACATCCACGACATGCTGCTGTGAGCATGTAAGAAATACTGCTGCTGCACATATAACATACATGAAATAACCCCCATATAGCATACATGAATCACCCCGTAGCAGATCTATACAGGTGGAGCTGGGGAAGGTGGAGGGTTTCTGAAGCAAGCTGCGACTGCTACGGCAAGCACTAGTCATATATTTGAATATTGAGCAGCGAGCTCATTGGCTACCGATACAGGAGAGAACCAATCAGCTGTGCCATGTGACAATGATGTCACCAGGTCCAGATCGGACTGCACCATCTAGAGTTTCATGCCAGAACTCTGTATTTGTAATTGAATTTGAGTTCATTCAATGGCCGTGTGCTTTTCCAGGCTGTTCCCGACTCCCGGAGAGAACGGGACTCCATCGCTCCCTCCCCTCTCATCCCGTCGCATGCAGAACTCGAAATTCTCCTTCAGGTAAATATAGCCTGTTTCTATATTTACCTCAAATGCAGTGAACTGACTCGACAAGTCCTCTGAAAATCAAAGCATGTCAAGATGCCACTTTGTTTTTTTTTCTTCTTCCTTGTATTTAGGGATTATGCTTGTAGTTCCTTGTGTTAAAGCATTTCAGGTGATCGTCTGCTGGAAAACATTGTTCCTTACGCAGTTTTGTCAGCTTTATATCATAAACAGCCTCCTTAATCTCAAAATCGTGCATGCTGTTAAAATATTTCACTAGTAATATTTGTTAGTTAAAAATTAACAGTTATATTTTCCCATTTAGTGCTGAAATGATTGGCCTTAGAAAGTTCCAGCCAGGTGGAGAAACACAACCCAATCAAGATTACAGCATTTGTGGCATGAGATTGATCATCACAAAAAATAATTGTAACAATAACACACTTTCAGTGGAAGTACACTAGGCCAACAAGTAATTAAAACAACTAACAACCATTAAAATCCACACTGCTTTAGAAATATATCCACTACACATTACAAGACGTTGCTGGCACGACACTAATGTTATAAAATCACTTGCTGGCCTTGTCTGTGTAAGCTTGCACCCAGTTTTGCAACTTGTTAGTTTTTCCTGTTTTCATGATGACGTAAATCTACTTGGTAACTTTCACATAAAATGCGCACTGATACTCAGCAGCCGCCTGATCTGTAGATGTTGTTTTATATATATATATATATATATATATTATTTTTGCCAGTCAAGATCTAAGCAAATGTTCTTGTTTTTAAATGTGCTAGTGGCATTTGATCTTTAGTCTGTCCTACATTTGCTATAACTGTTTTAACTTTACATTCACTATGCTTTTATTATAGAGCACTGCGGTGATGGAGTATTTTTGTAGGCCAACCTTATGTTAGCATCACACCTGTTCCTTTGCCTAAAACCCTAATAGGTTTTTTCCATTGGCTTTTTGCAGAAAATAAGCTCTGGGACCAACAAAAGCTTATGAGGCTCACCTTGTTTTTTAAAATCAAAAACCAATTCAGAAAACCCATTGACTTCAGGACGATGTAACCGGAAGTGCTAAAATGCATCTTGTTTCTGGGTTTTGGCCTACAAAAATACACCGTCCCTGCAGCACTCTATAATATTTAGTGAATCCTGTAATATATATTGCGAAGTTTTATGTTTGTGCTATGAAAGAAGTGAATTTGCACAGCCAGACTTGGGTCTAAACTCATCCGAAGCTTTGTGAGAAAACGAACACTCTTTCGTGGTGTGAGCGCATGCTGAGATTCACTGACGCACAAACACTTCTCTAGTCCCTATCACAGATACTCGACGCCAAATGCTTTAAACTACATCACCCCCATGCCGTCCCCGGGTGTTTCTCTCAGTCATAAAGTGCTGTCCACATCCACCCCCAACGTCCACATGGTGAGCACCACCCAGCCGGTCGATGAAGCTGCTTATCAGGTGAAACGCCAGCGCTCACTGTTCTGTCCTAAAATCAGCATAAAATCTCTCAAAGTTTCCATATGTTAAAATAGTACTTCCCTCTTTATTCATAGGAAGCCTTAGGGCGAGATGAATCCGGTAAGGGGATTTTCAGAACTTTTCCTCAGGTTTCATAGCAAAGCTAAGGTTGAAATGCCTTCTTACATATCCTATTTTTGTTGTGTCGCATTCATTCACAGGAAGCCCTCAAGATCAGAGCCCGACGGAGTGGTCCAAAACCCCGGCTCCAGCTCACAGGGAGAAAGCGCCTTCGACCAACACTCAGGAAAAACGCATCGTAAGCGCCAGCCATGTCCACTTTACTTTGCTTGAGACACGCTAGAATGAAAAATCTGATTCGTTTCTGCCAACTAAGTTTGGATCAGTTTCTTGATACTCAAACAAAATGATCATTTTTAAACGGTACGTGACATTTCTGTCAACATTAGCTAATGTTGGCGTGGTTTGTTTATTGGTCACTAGCGTCCTCGAGAGAAGAGAGATTCCAGCTACTATTGGGAGATCGAGGCCACTGAGGTGGTTCTGCTCTCCAGGATCGGCTCAGGGTCTTTCGGCACAGTTTACAAAGGGAAGTGGCACGGTAAGAGTTCTTTCTCACCATTAATATATTTATTTGTATTATTAAATAGAATTCAGCTGATGAGTGGTCATGCAGGGGTGCATATAATGGCTATTTCACAATGGCATCGAACACATCCAGTGAAAAGGATGTCTTTGAGTGTCTGAGTGTTTTGTATTTAACTCTAATAATCTGATCTCTGTGACCAGAGTTCCAAAATAAAAAAATAACTTGAAGTCACTAATTATTAAAGTGCACCTATTATGCCATTACGAATATTGCCTTTCATGCAGTGTGTAATGTAGCTGTATGTGAATGTAAACGATCTGCAGAGTTGTAAAGCCGAAAGTGCATGATAAATAAAGTTATTGTCTCCCAAAAGAAAGAATCGACTCTGAACAGCCAAAACGAGTCTTCATTCATTCGGATGTGGAGAAGACGCTGTGTCCCTACGCTGTGAAAGTAAATTCATTTTATTTTCATTCTTCCGCTGCGAAGAATCGGTGGCTAAAATTCAAATTTCCACTGTACCACAGCAGTGCGACCCCGATCTTTTTTGTGTTCCCATCATTTTACTGATGGCTGCTTCACAAAACGCTTGCTTTCGAAAGCTGGCTCAGTACCCAGTGTATTTGGACCAGCTGACTCCACTGAATCACAACCTGTAAGTATGAGAAATAATAGATGTTTATATTTTCTATCGAGCGTTCAAAATACACAACTTTGGCATATCGTTTCCGACATATGCTGTACACAGTAGACCAATCACAACAGACCGGGCCATCTGACCAATCAGAGCAGAGCAGACTAATGGAAAGGCGGGGTTTAGAAAGATTGAATCGCAGAACTACTTCGAACGAATCGTTTGAGAATCGCTGGAAAATGAGCTGATATTAAATGCATATTTTGATAAAACTGAAGCGTTCTTTGACCTTGCATGCATGTAAACCTGTTGTAGGAGACTCCCAAAACAATATTAGGAACCTTAAAAATGGCATAATAGGGGCACTTTAATAAAAAAAAATAAAAAAACATTCCTAAATGGTTGTGTAATATTTAAAATATTTGCGGGGTGAATTTCCAGCGAAATTAAATAAAATCACTATATATTGATGTATACATGACATGCAGGGGAAAAAATAAAAGATATCATGGCCACAAATGAAGAATTTCGTTCCCACAATTTAATTAGTTCACTTGTTTTAAGTCATGGCTACAATGTACTACTTTGTTCCCTCATTTTAATTGTTAATTCATAGCCATAATTTAACTAAAATAAGGGAACGAATTAATAAATGATTGGAATAAATTATTACAACAATTTAGTTAAAATGGTGAAACTAATTAATAAATAGTGGGAATGAATTCTTAATTCATGGCCATGATTTTTATTATAATTATAGTTGAAGTGCACTTATAATGTGAAGCTGAGTCGACAGGCTTAGACGAACAGAAATCCCGCTTGCTTTAGTCAGTTTAAGTTACTTTATTTCATGAATTTTCAGGTGATGTTGCTGTGAAGATTTTAAAGGTCACGAATCCCACACCAGAGCAGTTACAGGCCTTTCGCAACGAAGTAGCTGTTCTCAGGTAAACCACAAAAGGGAAAACTGCAATTATTTATAGTGAAATTATTACATTATACCCATAAATGCGAGCTTGAGAGAAACATTTGCATTATAACCTTGTAACGATCTCGTTCTCCAGTGTTCATGTAGTGCTAGCATCTGTTAAACACTGTCCACATGCAGTCAGTCTCATTGGCCGAGCAGCTGAAGTGGTTTCTGTTGTTGTTACAGGAAGACCAGGCATGTCAATATTGTTTTGTTTATGGGATACATGACCAAGTCAAACATGGCCATTGTGACGCAGTGGTGTGAAGGAAGCAGCCTCTACAAACATCTGCACGTGCAGGAGACCAACTTCCAGATGTTCCAGCTGATGGACATCGCCAGACAGACGGCTCAGGGCATGGAGTGAGTGTTTCAGAGAGCATTCAGGGAAACTGGCTGTAGTTTTATGAAGGCGCAGGGATGGCCGATCCTGAGAGCTCCTGTCCTGTAGAGTTCAGTCCTGAACCAGCTGATCACGGTTTTCAGGATCTCAGCTTTAGAGGCAGGTGTGTTGCAGCTGGGGGAGTGCGATATATATCGTCTACGATGATATCATAATTGTTGTTTAAAGGGGTCCTATTATGCTTTTTCACTTTTTCAACTTTAGTTAGTCTGGGAGTTTGCTGTTTGAGCGTAAAAAAGATCTGCAAAGTTACAAAGCTCAAAGTCCACTTCAAAAGGAGATATTTTATTTAACAGAAATCTACACTTTTCAGAAACTACAACGAACGACTCGTTTGGACTACAACACATATTTTCGACGAATGGGACGAGAGCTGGTTGAGCTGCACTAGAGAAGGCAGCGAGTGTTATCACTATGTTGGAGACGCGCTAGCTTTCCCAAAGCAGACGAACTTAGAGTGGTTACAATCATCCGGGTTTAAATCGCGCTCAAATTGATTTGATTTTGACGCAATATTTACACTGAAGCTCGCAGTGGTAAGGGGCATTTCATTTCCCGACCAGGCGCCGAGTGGTGCCAATCACAACACACACTGGCCCAGCTAACCAATCACAACACATTTCGTATTTCAGAAGGCGGGCCTTCATTTGATACAGGAACTATTCGAGCCGTTCATGCCAGACTGGGGAGAGAGGTGTTGTAATAATGTAAAATATGTGAAAAATAATGTGTTTTTCGAACAACCTAGTATGAGAGCCTGTTCTAGTACACCCCAAAACAAAATCAAGACTTTGTAAAAGAGCATAATAGGACCCCTTTAAACGATAAGCGATTTTACATTAGCGAGTACACACTCAGAGAGTGCAGACATACACTATGAGATCTAGATTCACATTTAGAGTTCACGCTTTCACTGCATGATTTAGTCTATTAAAATTTTCTAAAATATTTAGAATTCCACGAAAATTAAAGGGTTAAAAACGTCCCCGTATGAGTTTTATATGTCTTTATTTATATCATCTGATATAGTTAATGTCACACAAAGAGTAGAGTTTTTTTTCTCTAAATATCACAGTTGCAAATGTGACAATGATTTGATAAGCAGTTCAATAAATAAGAAGTTAATATTAATTGGCTTACATTTTAGACACAACAGTTCCTGTATTTGCTCTATTTCATCAATTAAAATAGTTTCAAACAAAGCCACAGCTGAACTGTTTTGAGTCTCTGAGCAACACAATAGTGTTTCGTTACTGAATCAATCAGCCGTTTGAACGAATCGCTTGAATGAATGACTCAGTGACTCACTCATGCAGTGAATTTAGCTTTATATTGAAAGTATATTTTCCCTTTTTTCTCCAAATCCTTTCAAATATTAGTATTCAATGTTTTGTTTTGTAACTGCATTAATGTCCTGCATTAAACAGTCTGTGTGAAAGCATCTAAATGCCACTTCAGACACAGATTCTGTTCCTCTGCATTGCAAACACAGATTGTGTTGATACTGATTTCATTCGATTGGTAACAGCCCTGTAGTCTCTTACTGTTTGAATTTGATTAAAATTAAGAATTTGACGCAAAAGATGATGCATACATTTAATTAAGTTAGAAAACAAATACGAAGGCTTATGAAGATAAAAATGCCCATAAAAGGTCCAAATCTATTTAAACTTATTGGAAAAGTTGCAAACTATCCACCGCACAGAATATGAAAAATATCAGAAGCTTTGGCAGTCAGATGTCCATGGCAGTCCTAAACCTGCCAAAATACCAGCACAGTAACAACTCAACGAAATACTGTCTGATTATCATTAAAGACAAAATTCCAGAAAATATCGAGATATAATTTTTTGTCATTATGGCACACCCCTAGTTGCAGCAGGGTTGGCTGCCCCTGATCTAAACCAGCGTTCATCAACCCTGAGACTTGCAACCCTAAACGCTGTTATTTGCTAAATGCAAATTATAACATGAAGCTAGCCAAATGCTGTATGGTTGGGATAGGAAAATTAACAGGCTTATCAACTTTCAAAACTTCCATACTTAAGCTGTTTTGTTGTAGATGTCAAAGGCTGTGCATCTAATGAATTCAACAGTATATTGGCTCAAATAAATAGTAAATGGATAGAAGATAGTGAACTTAGATGCCAACACAGACAAGCTGTCTGACGTGACATGATCCTCGAAAACCATGAACAAAACTGCACAAAGTAAATAAAAATGCAACCCAAAATACACTAAATATTAATTGGTTTTGTACAATAAACCGCTTTGGTACTGTGTTCGGTATTGCAATGAAAAAATATACTACCATTCAAAAGTTTGGGGGCTCTTGGGGGTCTTAAGTCGCTGGGGTATATTTGTAGCAATAGCCAAAAAAACATTGCATGGGTCAAAATTATAGATTTTTTTTTATGCTAAAAATCATTAGGATATTAAGTAAAGATCATGTTCCATGAAGATATTTTGTACATTTCCTACCGTAAATATATCAGAACTTAATTTTTGATTAGTAATATGCATTGCTAAGAACTTCATTTGAAGACTGGTTTTGTGGTCCAGGGTCACAACTAATAATATCCAGCTAGGGACTCATTAAATTTATCAATTAAATGTTGTTATTTTACATGTCACTGTATATCTGTATATCCATCAAAGAATCCTGGAGAAAAAAAAAAATATATATATATATATTATTGATGCATTTGATACTTTTCAGGCTTTGTGTTTGAAAGAAGAATGTTTTGGACCTGCGGTATTTGTAGTGTAACACAATTAAGACTGCAGAGCACAGCATGCTGTCACAGAGTTTGACAGCATAGTATATTTTCAGTGGCAGATTTGCATTTTGAGAGCATGATACCATCAGCTATTTATAGAAATGGGACCAGGTTTTAAAATAGTACAGCATAGGTGGGTGTTTATGTGTAAACTCAGAGGTGGTTTTGTCAGTTAACACCTGACGGTTTTCTCTACGAGTATGATGACAATGCCAAATATATACAGAATATAACCTCTGGGAATATAGAATTCAAATGTTTTCTAATAACTCTTCATGTCTTTTGTTTTCTAGTTACCTACATGCAAAGAATATCATCCATCGAGACATGAAGTCAAATAGTATCTTTTACGAACAACTTCTGAATTTGACATCCTTTTATTTCTGTATTGCATTGATTGAAGTGGTGAGCCATTGCTGCTACAGCAGCCTCTATAGAGAAGGTTTATTTTTGAAGCATGTTGTTTTGTGCTCACCCCGACCAATGAATATAGTGCTCAAGCTGTCATGAATTCCCTTCACGGAAGCTCAGATATCTTCCTGCATGAAGGGTTGACGGTGAAGATCGGTGATTTTGGTCTGGCCACGGTGAAGGCGCGGTGGAGCGGCTCTCATCGAGTGGAGCAGCCATCTGGCTCCATTCTGTGGATGGTGCGTTAAATGAAGAGTTCAGCCAAAGATTGGTGAAAATGTGCTCACCCTCCGGCCATCCCAGATTAGGATGAGTTTGTGTCTTCATCAGGTTTGTAGAAATGTAGCATTGCATCAGTGTCTCGGCAATGGATGCTCTGCAGTGAATGGGTGCCGTCAGAATGAGAGTCCAAACAGCCGATAAAAATGAATATAACCAAAATATGAGTCCATAATCCAAATTAACGCTTCCTCCACTGGAAAAGTCCATTCTTGTAAACGGTGCAGATTTCTCTCCTGATTCAGACG
>NW_015625598.1:304091-320759 GCF_001515625.1 Sinocyclocheilus rhinocerous | reverse complement strand
TTTTGTCTTCTCCAGATGTTAACTGATGGACTGGAGTGCTGTGGATTACTTGTGGATTATTGTGATGTTTTTATCAGCTCTCATTCTGACGGCACCCATTCACTGCAGAGCACCCATTGCTGAGACACTGATGCAGTGCTACATTTCTACAAATCTGATGAAGACACAAACTCATCCTAATCTGGGATGGCCGGAGTATATTTTAAGAAACAGTGTTTTATGTAATACTTTATGAATCTCTTACTGATACTGATGTTTTTAGGCTCCTGAGGTCATCCGGATGCAGGACAACAATCCTTACAGTTTTCAGTCGGATGTGTACTCGTACGGTGTCGTCCTGTACGAGCTGATGACAGGAGAACTGCCTTATTCTATGATTGGAAATCGAGATCAGGTACAGTATCATTCTATAGATATCACACGATCGTGGACGTGATACAGTAATCTACCGATTCACCCTGCATTAAATAGCACATGGATTTCACTCTCAGATTCCTGCTTACAGGGTTCTTAGAAGTTGATTTTAGTCATTTCCGGGTCTGGAAATGTATGGAAAACAGAGTATGGAAAAATATTTGCATTTCCAGACTTTTGCCCTTATTTAGTTTTCAATAATTGAAAGTTATAGATTGAATGAAAATAAATGTATCCTTCAAGAAGTGTTTTCATGGCAGCTGTGCAGTGATTGTCAAACACGACTGAATGAATGCACTTTTTCATTATGCAGGTTTTTTCCTCAGGATATTCTTAGCACTGTATTACAGAGCCTCTAAAAGCACCTTTGCAGAAATAAAAAATATACAGACTTTGGTGTGCGCGCGAGAAACCATTAAACCTAGGACGATGCACACTGATCCATCTGTTGCACCATCAGCTCATTTCACGGTGGTTTCTTGACTGCCACACAGTAGGCTATGCGTTAAAGCAGACCGAAGGCATTCAAATATGATGTACTGCCCTAAAAAAAGCCACGTTTGAACACTTTTAGTTTTTTACAGTACCAGTCTTCTTCTAGAGCATTGGCAGGACAGTGTATCGTGCCGTCAGCTCATTTCATGTCATGGTTTCTCTGCCGCTACAGAGGATGTGTTAAACTGGACTTAAGGTCTTGATATTAGAGGTACTACTCTTAAGGAAAGCCATATTTTGAGCAAATAGATCTCTGTTAATCTATGTGCATCCATGCTGTCGTTTTCTTCATAGTAAGATGACAGTGACGCACAAAGGAAATGGGTTATAGTCTATAAAACTAGAAAAAGTAATGCGTAAGCGAGCACAATATTCCCATGCACATGTGAATAGTTTCTCGAGGGCATGAAAAACTTATTTGTGTGCATGCAAAAGTCTGTATATATATGCAAGAAAATCAATAAAAAAAAACCTGAGAAGTATTTACAGATGACTGTACTATATACCAAATATAAAGCTGGAAATAATGCACCATTTATGTGAAATACGGTCTGAAAATCTGCTGAGAGGTTTGGGATTCGAGTCTGGAAAAGTGTGGAATTTTGAAATGGAAAACATGTAGGATTCCTGTGCTTAGGAAGATTAAATTTTTTTTTTGTTACAGTATAATTAGAAATAGGAGTTGTAAAATTAGTTTTTATTATATTTTGCAAGAAAACTAATCCTATTTTTAAGAATGTTACATCGTGACGTTATTTTTTTATGACAGTTAAGTACATTTTAGAACATTCTTCCTCCAGTAGTGAAGTAGATCCTAAAATGAAGCCCATTCTATTTAATGCAAAATCTTTCAGTTTTGAGCTTAAATATGACCTGGGCATTTCTTTGCAAGACTAGACACGAGTCCTAGTGTGTTTAAGCTACAGCATTGGCTCGCAGGGCGTGATAAATGCAGTAGCTCAGTATTGAGTGTGAGTGTGTGTTGAGCTTGTGCTCACAGCAGCGTGACTCTGAAATGTGTTTGGCAGTGATCCGGAGCCCTACTGCTAAATTTAGGAGCCCAAAGGCTAAAGGTCCGTTTAAACCACCCTCGCTGCTTGTGTAGCCTATTGTTTAATGATGAGGTGAAACGAAGGCCGTTATTATTGTTTTCCCCCAAATCCTCGTTCAAAATCAGGGATTCTCATTAAGTATTGCATTCCAGCATGAAATCTGTCCTGCATTTTTTTTGCTGCGGCTGATTTGTGTAGGAGAGGTGTGCTATTGCTTTTCTAAGACATCAGACGTGAAATCTATTCAGTGCAGGAAATAAAGAGACTTATCTATTTCTAGAGACCAGAATATCATCCTAGTGTCTTTTGCACAGACGAGCAGCAATCGCGCTGTGCACAACATGCAAAAATCTAGTTCCCGTTGTCGTTTCGAGTAGAGTTAGTTGTTCCCTGTTGCTTTGTATGCAGATCATCTTTATGGTGGGGAGAGGCTATCTGACCCCTGACCTCAGTAAACTCTACAAGAGCTGTCCTAAAGCCATGAAGAGACTCGTCGCCGACTGCATCCAGAAGTCCAAAGACGACAGACCGCTGTTTCCGCAGGTAACGTCGCTTACAATCCAGTGTAATCGCTTTCATTACTGTCAGAGGAAAACATTACATTATCACCTATTTCATGACAATTAAGCACATTGTTTCCCGCAAATTATTCTGATTGATGATTCTCTTTACTCTAGAACAATATTTTTAAACTATATATATATACATATATATTACATAATATAGTGTTTATGTTCTTAAAAAACTATTATAAATGTACAACAATAAATATTTACACTTTACAACTTTAAACTGAAAAAAACAGCCATTTATTGAAATGAAATGTGTAGTATTTGCCCAAAACAGATGAAAAATAGATTTGCAACAGCTTGAATATAATGTCCTATGGTAATAATAACTGTAAATATTTTGTTAATAATAATGCATTTTGTGTTTATTGTTGTAGTCGAATGCTCAGTTAGTTATTAATAATGTGTCAAAAAGCAGAAATAATTAAAATATTGTTCTGCATGCCAGTTATCAGAATGAAATAATCTGTATCAGTGTCATAAAACGGCAATATCTGTTGATCTAAAATCTTCAATGTAAATAATATATTATTTTACAATTCAGTGTCTTAACTGTAAATAGTGTCATAATGCAAAAAAAACAAAAAAAAATGTCGTAATGCAAAGACCTTGATGTCCTAAAATAGTTATTAATATTATTTTCAGTTTCTGAATAATTATGGCATGGTAGTGTTCTCGTTTTGGTGGATTCGCCGCCTTGTCGCTGTGCGTTTGACCCAAAATTGAGTAGGATCTACGCTGTAAAAATTATTTTTTTGTAAGATTATTGGAGCATGCTTTACAATTTCAGTTTTTCAGTTTCTTCTGTTTAATTCAATGCGTTAATTGCCGTTTCTTTGTAATTGTTTGTGAAATTTACTAGCAATTTTTAAGTGAAAGTTGTAAATCCAGCACCTTTTTTTTTTCAGTGTAATTTGGCCACTTTATGATGTGTCGATTTATTGATTATGAACTGTAGCTGTTGGTTATTAAAGCAATAAGCCCCGTGAAGCCGTGGTTTACAGTGAATTTATAACAGCTAAGGGGCATGTTAGGTACGAGTGTCTAAAACCCTCTTAGCTGTTATAAATTCACTGTAAACCATGGCTTCTTGGGAGTTATTGCTTTTATAAACCGGTTATTCCATATACGTAGCAAGGTTTCACAAAATAAAACAGAGCAAATAAAGTGTAATGATATTAATAAAAACGGTATTCTTCCACCAAACAATGTAGTTCCTCAGAAACAGTTGTGGTTCCAACAAAGTGGTTGCCGAGCAACACACAGAAGTAAACAAAGGTGTATGTTTGTAGAGTCATTTACAACAGCTTCGAACGCAGCTCAACCAATCAGAATCAAGCACCGGAACTATACGCTTTATAATAACCGTTAACTCGCGTGGATGGCAATTGGAAACCATTTTCATGCAGGGCTGTATAATGACAATGTGTTACTGCATTGGCATGATTTATGTTGGTGTCTTTTCTAGATCCTGTCCTCGATTGAGCTGCTCCAGCACTCGCTCCCCAAAATAAACCGCAGCGCGTCCGAGCCGTCGCTCCACAGGGCCGCGCACACCGAGGACATTAACGTCTGCACTCTGGCGCTTTCATCCGCCTTCAAGTGAAGAGGACGCACTGGCCACGAGTCTCATGTTAGAGCTGTGAACGTCCAGGAGTTATTTCTGTGCTTTGTTTAGTATATTCTGTGTGTTACCTTCAGTCGGCCGGTGCTTGAGCTGGCTGACTTCACTGAAGCTGCTCTCTCTTCTGCTCTGCTGGCGTTCGGTGCCCCAGGACCTGTTTGGAGGGGAGCAGCTAATAGCACTTTCTTCACGCAGCTCACACTTTGATTGATTGTGTCTGGCTGTACCATTACTCCGGACGATCACTCTGAGGGGTTTCTCATCAACCATGCAATCATGTGTGTCTGAAACGAGAGGCTCGACATGGAGCCGGTTGTGTTTTTATATCGGACGCCATCTAAATGCCTCCTTAGCACAAGCTATAGGGAGCACTTTATGATCTCGAGTCTATAGATGTCTCTTTGACTTTGTGTATGTTATGAAAATCAAAGAAAGAAGAGTGGGTATTAACTTTATTATGAGACTTGTTAGGGATTCGTATTTCTTTCGGCTTTTAGTGCTCGTCATGGAGAATTAACTTGTGAACTTGACAGATTGTTTATTCATTGTATTTTAATAAAATTAAGTTAAATACACCACACAAGATTTGTGCTTAGTATGAAGCTTTGAGTAGTTTGTGTTTATGAACCAGCAGCAGCAATAACGTTATACAAGATGACCGTATTCAATGATTAAGGACTAGTTCACACAAAAATGAAAACTTGCTGAAAATGTACTCAGTCCATATAAGATTATGAGTTTGTTTCTTCATCAGGTTTGGAGAAATGTAGCATTGCATCAGTGTCTCAGCAATGGATGCTCTGCAGTGAATGGGTGCCATCAGAATGAGAGTCCAAACAGCTGATAAAAACATCACAATAATCCACAAGTAATCCATACCACTCCAGTCCATCAGTTAACATCTGGAGAAGACAAAAGCTGAAACTAATCCAGCATTAACACGCTTTTAACTAAAATGCCATAGAGCCCATAATCCTTAAAATTGTTTTCCGTTTCTTTAAAGAAAAATCAGTTGTTGGTCTGAATGCATGCTGATATTTAGTACTCTTGCTCGTGTGAAACTACCTGAATACAATTACAATGATTTCAACTCTCGTGTCTAGTGATGTAGCTCATTAGCGTAGAAGACTGTGGATGATATTGCTGATATGAATATGAATGTCATAAGATGTTCAGCCACAGGCGTTGAGTGTGTTTCGGCTGTACACATGGCTCATTCAGAACCAGAGCAATTTAAATGCATAATTTGGGTTTTGTGGGTTAAATAATATGACATGACCTGACAGAGCCTTTTTTTTTTACACAACAGATCAGTGCTGCAAAGACACAATTGTGCATTTAACATCACATATTGGCTTGTCAAAATGTTACTTTATTAAAGATGTTAAAAATCAATTGCGAACAGCACATCCTGAATATGGTACAAATAAAGGTTTCATTACTTTGCATGGTAGAGAAACTAATTCAAATTAACATTGCATAAAAAGTCGTTTTTCTGAATTGCTAAAACACATTTCTTGAAACCATCACTCATTTTCTCAAAACCTTAAACACTAATCCAAACCTTCAAACTAAATTCACAGAACCCCTGACTCTTCTGGCAAAATCAAACAATCGCTTCAAAACCATTCCACCTGTACTCAAAATCAAACAAAGCTTTCAAATCATACACACATTAGTCAATAATATACACTCTACAGATCATTCATTAGACACTACATCAAAAAAATGGAGAACACAGTTGCATAGTTACAAAAAAAAAAAACTTTATTGTATATAGTAAATATTTTGCAATAACACACACAAAGAAATCACACCTAGGTTTGGCGAATATACCAAAAAAAGTTGTTACTCTCAAAAAGGATATTTAGAAACAAGTGTGAACAGTTTTGAAGTATTGTGTGTAAATGATGACAACCGTGTTGCAGTTGTGCTTAACCTTTGCTTTCTTGTGTTTAGGGTTTTGCAACACAAGTTTATTACGGTGCAAAATGTGTTTGAGTGAGCGAGAATGTGTTTAGAGTTTTGCAAAAAAGAGTGCATGAGATCTGCAAACAGTGTCTAAACTGCCAGAACGTGTTTAAGGTTTTTGCAGAAAGAGTGCTTTATTACACAAATTGGTTTAGGCCAGTGAGACTTCGGTTCAGAGAAGGGGTTTAGTGTCTTTGCAAATGTGAAAAACTGTAATACATGAAATGTGTGATTTGGCCATCAGTGGTCTTCTTGACTAACAAAATAACTAAACGTCTTGATTTGGACATAGCTGCTAAAACAATTTCTCTTCAATAAATAAATACAATTATTAAAAAATCAAACACAAATTAAATCGAAAATAAAATGAGTGAAATTAAGTCATGTTTATTTCAAACATAAATGACTAATTCAATAATACTTCAATTTGAATAAGTGGCGCTAAGATGCTTTTTATTTCAGTGTTTTCGGTTTATCACAGACATCGTCTCATTTAAATGAGATGAAAGCTTATTCTTAATTGTGGGAGTCAGTGGTTTATATCTGACTGACATAATAGCACTTTTTTATTTTAAATTATGTATTTTTTCAACTGGTCTTCAAACCTCAAGATTTTAGATAATTATTTCTTTTGAAACCGTGTAGTCAGAACTCTAAACAAGGTTTCATAAAAAAAACAATCACCAAAATGAGTGCTTTTAAATATCTGTTCATGACCAATTAATTTTCACAATTCCACACAAATTGTAGAGTTTACTGCATTCTTAAATTCAATGCTTCAATCTTTAAGAAATTAGTTTAAGACATTTTTTCATCAGAGTACTAACGTTTCTATTACAAACACATATTTAAACCTGCTGAGGTGAATGAACATTTTTTATGAAGGTGAAGCAGCTCCTAGTGAGTGAGTGAGTGTGTGTGTGTGTGTGTGAGTGAGTGAGTGAGTGTGTGGCTGTTACCCGCACGTTCCCCTCTGCGCTCAGCTGTTTGCGGGGTTTGTCTGGTTCTGCTCGTGTCCCGTCAGCGTACGCATGCATGTAGAAACACTTCCCTCCAAACGGACACGTTCCTCTGCCCTGGTCGAAGTATTTACAGGGCTTCTTACTGCGAATACAGAAACACATTCAAGCAGATGACCACAAATCCTACAAATAACGAACAAACATGGGTTTGAACCGTCAAAGAAATCCGTCTGCATTCTGCCAATATGATATAAAGATAAATAAATAAATGGAGGGATGGATGAAAACAGCTCCCAGCTACTGGTCTGAATGCAGATCAAAGGCAGATGAAAGGCATTATGGGAAGACCCCAAACATTTAACCTTTACCCTCATATTCTATTGATTTCTGATTCAGCTGCTCTTTAAAGTGAGGCGGATAGCCCCTGATCTGGGAGGCTTTAGTGAAGGCTAAAGCTAAAACATGAGCGCTGAAGAGATGAGGAGAGGAAACCAGAACGCAGAATTTAAGACAGAAGAACGGGCCAAAAATCACTGCATTATCATCTGATTCATTCATCATATTACCGGATTCTTATTGTGGTTTACTAAAACCAAAGCAATAAAAAAACAAATTACATTTAAATAAATAAATAGTTTTTTTTTTTCCCCAGGTAGTGTCCAAGGCAGCTTTTCTCATTTTCAATTAGTTTAACTTGATGTACTGAAATGACAAAAACTGAAAATATATATATATTTTAAATATACATACACACACACAAACAAACAAAACAATACGTTTCCAGTTAACTATATTTAATGCATTAACTAACAATGAGCAATACATTTCTTACAGTATTTTTTAAATGTTTGTTAACATTACTTAATAAAAATATAGCTCATGTCCATTAAATAACATTATTACACATTTCAATTTCTGGAGGGCCGGAGCCAACGCTGCTCCAACACACAAACCATGTAGTTTTCAAATAAGCCTGAAGCACTTGACTAGCTGGATCAGGTGTGTTTAATTAGGGTTGAATCTAACCTCTGCAGGACCCCGGCCCTCCAGAAACTGAGTTTGTCACCCCTGCTGTAATGGATTATAAGATAACTAACAAACTGGTAAGATTTTAAACAGTTTTGTCTTAAATCAGTATCTTTTATCGCCATAATTATTTATGTATCCCTTAATGTCCGTCTAAATTGAACTCGCAGCTTGTTAGCAACTGCTGTCTTTACAGAAGCTTTGCGTTCAAATATTTCAACTCAGATCAATATTTCCTGTCTAATTATTTACTTCTGTGGCAAGTAGCCGTGTAATAAGCGGGATAATGTACATCCAGCCGGTTGTTATCGCTGAATAACCCCCGACAGTGATCAGGACTGCGACGCGAAGCTCACTTAGATGTATTTTTGATTTTAATAATATATTAGTAAATGTTAGAATCAACATTAACTAAGATTAATAAATGCTTTAGAAGTATCTTTCATGTTAACTAATATAGTTATCTAATGTTACCAAACGGAACCTTACTGTAAAGTGTTGCCAAATATAAAACTTCACCTAAAATTTAAATGAAAATGGATTCAGCTTTCAGACGATGTATACATCTCAATTTCGAAAAATCGACCCTTATGACTGGTTTTGTGCTCCAGGGTCACATATAAAAATAAAAAATTATAATTATTAATAAAAAACCTATAATAGAATCTCAATGATACTAACATTGACACCTTTTGTTCAAAATGCATAGATAAAAATAAAAACTCAATGCAAAACATGCTGTTTTTCTAAAAATAAAAATAGAAATGCAGTGCCTTTTGGGTAGCTTGCCAGTTATTTTGTAAACCTGCAACAGAACAAAGTGGTTTCTGAAGTGGGAAGCGGTTTTATTCCCACCTGACTCCAGACTTGAACTCCTCAATGAGACGGTTCTTCTCCTCCTGGTCTTCCACCCAGTACACGCTGGGTATGACGAACTCCGACACCACGCGGCACTCGGGACAGGACCTGCAGGCAATCAGCTCAGGTTACTGCTCAGCGCTCCCCCAGGGCTGAGATCAGAGCGGCTCTGGACTCACTTGCGGATCTGGTTCTGGAACTGCTCGGCGCAGCGCCACTGCCGGATGCAGCTCAAGCAGTACGAGTGGCAGCAGCTGGAGAGGATGCCAAAGCGCCGCTCCGACGGAGACGTCTTCTCATACACCACATCCAGACAGATCTTACACTGCTTGTCCTGACTCTGCTGCACTGCAAACGCTCTCTCCATGTCCAGCTCGAAGGCCGTCATGCACATCTGGGGCAGACAGCAGCGCCATTTTCAACAAAGAATTTTTTTAGTTCAATTTTCCAAATTATTTTTTAAACCATGTGTTAAAACAAACGCAACTAGTTTTGAGAGAAATCACAATATTTCAACGTTTGATCAAGTCAAACAATGTATGATAATTAGAAAGCATTGCAGGGAAGCTGCAAGCACACTGAAAATTATGAGAATGAACTATGACAGAATTAGCATAAAACATAACTAAATTTACTTAATACTTAAATAAATACACATATATATATATGTGACCCTGGAGCACAAAACCAGTCATAAGGGTCGATTTTTCCAAAATTTAGATTTATGCATCATCTGAAAGCTGAATAAATAATCTTTCCATGGTTTGTTAGGATAGGACAATATTTGGCTGAGATACAACTATTTGAAAATCTGGAATCTGAGGGTGCAAAAAAATCTAAATATTGAGAAAATCGCCTTTAAAGTTGTTCAAATTAAGTTCTTGTAGGACATTTACAAAATATCTTCATGGAACATGATCTTTACTTAATATCCTAATGATTTTTGTCATAAAAGAAAAATCAATAATTTTGAGCCATACAATGTATTGTTGGCTATTGCTACAAATATACCCCAGCGACTTAACACTGCTTTTGTGCTCCAGGGTCACATATATATATTAATTTGTATTACTGTATTTTTACCATTCTTGTACAAATATATATATATATTTTTTTACCATAGTGTTCAAAATGTATTTTTACCATTCTGGCAGTTTTACTGTATTTTTTTTCTTGGACCTTTTTATAGCTTTATGGCTTATTTAGATGATAAAAACACTGTAATGTCTCTGTACCATAAATATATTAATCGTTTTGTTTTGACACATTTACTGTGTAAACACGGTCAAAAAAAAAACTTGTGTGACATTCCTTAAAAATGTTGTTTTATTAAATTGTATTAATTTACTCATTTATTTCCGTCATAACATCCTCGACCTTTATTTTGGCGAGTTGAAGACCTTTGAGTTTCTGTGTTTCAATAAATTGTATTTACTATTATTAATCATCTTATTTGACCCTCTAACTCTAGCACTCTCTATTCTAACTGTACTTGATCTACTTGTTTCTTTATTAATCTTTATTTATTAAAAAGCACTCCACCCTCTAACTCTAGCACTCTGTATTCTAATCTAAATACTCTTGCTAGGCTGTCACAGCACTGATATATCATTGCTCTTATGTTGGTTTCGATTGCTTCTGGTCCTCATTTGTAAGTCGCTTTGGATAAAAGCATCTGTTAAATCATTAAATGTAAAATAGAAATGTGAGCACAAATCGGCCCATTTCTCCATGGATTTATTTATTTATTTTCTTCAGCTGTTGCACTCAACATGCTGTTTTTTTAAAAGCTGAATGAAATGGATGAGAGTCAGGGTGTGCTGTAGGTTCAGTCACCTTCTCATGCGCTGCTCTTTGCTCAGGGTCGTGCGGATGCAAAACCTGCAGCCGGCATATTTCACACAGATCGCCGTGGAGATAGGGGCAGCTGTCGCCGTAGTGACACGGTCCCGCCGCCATGTACGGGCAGAGCTGCGGCTGCTGGCCCAGGTCGGGACACGGGTCGGCCGAACTCTCCAGGCCGGAGCGGATGGCATCCAGGTAAGAGTGAGGTTTGCCGTGAGCGCCGTCGTGCCAGCAGTCCCTCACACCGGGCCCCGCTCTGCTGTCAGAGCCCAGCGCTGAAACACAGCACACATCTTACTGTATCATCACCATCTTACTGTAATCTCAGGCGTGTGAACTGCACACACCTTTGTCTCTCAGCACCAGAGGTCTTTTGGCATGTTTGCTTGTGTTTGACGGGGGTCCGGGCCCCGGGGCCGACGCTCCTGCGCTGCTGCTGCTGCTCGGCTGCTCCGCCGATGGGCCGCTGCCACGGCTGACAGGCCTGACGTGATCATATCTGTCAGAAAACACACCGCACACTTCACATCTGAACTAGCAAACATGGGGATTCTTCAGTCAGGGCAACGGTCCTGCCCTCGTCCATGATTTTAAATAAATAAACATGTTTTGTTTTCTAGAAACATACATAACACATATATACATGTGTGTGTGTGCAAATATATACACTACCAGTCAAAAGTTTTTGAACAGTAAGATTTTGAAAAAAAAAAAGATCCAAAATACAGTAAAATTGTGAAATATTTTTACTATTTAAAATAACTGTTTTCTATGCGAATCTCTGTTAAACTGTAATTTATTTCTGTGACGCGCAGCTGTATTTTCAGCATCATTACTGCAGTCTTCAGTGTCACATGATCTTCAGAAATCATTCTAATATGCTGATTTGTTGCTCAAGAAAAAAAAAAATTATTATCATCAATATTTAAAACAGATGAGTACATTTTTTTCAGGATTCTTTGATGAACAGAAACATCCAAAGGTCAACATTTATATAAAATAAAAAACTTTTGTAACATTGTACACTATATCATTCAAAAGCTTGGAGTCAGTATCATTTTTTTGGGGGGTGAAATTATAGAAATGAATACTTTTATATAGAAAGGATGCTTTAAATTGATCAAAAGTGATGATAAAGACACTGATATTGTTACAAAAGATTTATATTTCAGATAAATGCTGTTCTTCTGAACTTTCTATTCATCCAAGAAACTAGGGGTGCTCCGGTTGATCGGCTAGAGGGGCAGAATAACAGCTTATTGATCATAAAATGTTAGTCTTTTTAAGATTGTGCATCTGCTTTATTAGGCAAGTGTGTGTAACTCAGTCACCTGCATCTGTCTCCATACGCACACACTCCTCTCTGGTAGTATTTACAGATGGTTGAAGGTTTGCTTGTGGCCAGATCATGAGAGAACATGCACCTGCTGCCCTCCCGACAGACCCCGTGCAGAAAATACCTGCAGACAGACACGAGACGAGAGCATCAGCACAAGCTGCAGCTGTGAGAGCTTCGCACATGCGGCGATCCAGCCGCACCATTTTCTCTCATGTGAAAGACATGATGATATTAGCAGTGACCTTATGAAACACAGCGATGCTTTAGCGGCTGTAACATGACGGTTTGGTGTTTCTCTTTACCTGCAGGTCACCTGTTTCGTTGACATGTTTTATCCGGCTACCAGTGTGATGTTTTTCTGTGAAATGTTACTGCCTCCACGGTTTTGTGCAACCTGAAAATATCACCGGCTACACCGCGACGACGCTGATCATTGCTTCCGCCTAGCGACTCGTTTCCGCGAATCGGTTCTTTCGAACGGTTCGTTTCACAAACCCAGTTCACAGAGTAAGCATGGAATCGGCTCAACTGATTCACTGTAGAGGTCCGACTCAGAAGAATGATTCGTGCTTCTTCCGCCTCAGTGATGAACTCAGATGACAAACCAGACACGTATTATGAAAGCTGTCGGAAATGAACGAATGAACTGAACCGGACAACTGAGCTGGAATCAGTTGGGATAAGTGATAGAATTTAAAAAAATAAAAAAATAAATAAAAGTATCGAAAAGTGGGACATTGTCGTGAAATAGCGTAAAAAGAGAGATATTTGGATTTCATTTTCGAAGTATTTAAATTGTATATTTGTCTAAGGTATGCTGCCGTCTTGAGGATTCGGGTTTCTTGCGCCCCCCGGTGGAGCGGGTTCGAGCTCACTGACGTCACCAGCGCGCTGAGAACGAAACCGACGCGAGATCAGCGTCAGAGCACGACAGGTAGCGCGAGACCAGGTGAGCGCTAATGGAGAGAGCCGTGATCAAATACAGGCACTGCGGAAGAAACATTCACCGTTTCTCAGCTCCAGACGCCTCATACTCTCCTCGAGCCGATGATTCACAGCGCAGGTGTCCGGTCTGTCAGCAGACTCTCGCATTTGGACTTTTAGACGCACCTGTTGCGCTTACCTGTCCGATTAGAAATGGACACACAGTCCCCTGTGCATTTCTGATAGGATCTATGCACGGACCATCACATCTTGGGTGAGTTTACGAGATTATATAATGATTCATAAAAGTTACATTTATTCAGCAAGGACGCATTAAACTGCCCAAAAGTGACAGGAAGGACAAAATATTGCAGTTTCATCAAAGAATCCTGAAAAATAAAATGCATAAAGCAGCACGGCTGTTTCCAACATCGACAATAATCAGAAATGTTTCTTGAGCAGCATATTATACTGATTTCTGAAGATCATGTGACACTGAAGACTGCAGTAATGATGCTGAAAATACAGCTGCGCATCACAGAAATACATTACAGTTTAATATATATTCACATAGAATACAGCTATTTTAAATTGTAATAATATTTCACAATTTTACTGTATTTTTGATCAAATAAATGTAGCCTTGGTGAGCAGAAAAGACTTCAAAAACATAAAAAATCTGAATTATTCCACGCTATTGGTTGGCAGTGAGTGTGTATATTATTGCTCTGTTTCTAACATTCTATATCATTTATTTATTTGTTCTCCAGAGAATGGCATGACACAGAGATTCACGTGGGACTCTCAAATTCAGAAGGTACGGCCCACCTGTAATTATTATGTTTATACACACACACAAGGAGTTTGCTTCCAGTGCAGAACAAAGTACAGACATATACAGAAATTAAAGCAATGAAGTAAACTATAACACAATAATACAAATGAAAAGTTATTGTCTGTTGTTTGTGCAGACGATAGCCGAGTTATGCTTGTTCAGCAGTGGTTTGTGTGTTTAGGTCTGGTCTATAACTACACCCTGTCAGGGGTCCGGAGAGACGTCCGCGGCTGGGAACAGTGTGTCAGCATACGGCTCTGCCCTCCGTGGAGACATGAGCTCAGGGAATCATGGGACAGAGAGCTGGAGCAGTTTTCTGCACTGCCAGAATGGGTCTCAGAGCGGTACAGCTACAGTCCTGTGCAATATCACTATCAGATGTTTCATATGTTATGTAATAATCATCAACATATGTGCATGCACCATGTTATTTTTTATTCTATTATAGTTCATATTTTGAATCAGTTTTTTTTTTTTTCATTTTTAGATTTTTTTTATGTCTGTATCATTTTTATTTATTATTATTTTAGTTTGTGCTATTTTGCATCAAGCTAAACTAAATGAAAATGATGCATGTAGCAAATTTTTTAAATTAGCATTTATTTAAAGTAACATGTTTTTATTGTTTTAATTTAGTTTTAGTTAACAATAATAAGTCTGGTAAAATCCCAGTCACAAAAACGGCCATAACTGCTCCCCTATGTTTTGTTCACCGGCAGGTTTGATGAGGAAAGGGAGTTTGGATCGTGCTGTTATGGTTTCGCTCTGACCTTCATTAACCACATGCGCTCGTTGGATGGGAAAGCATCTCTGAGCAGAGACCAGTTCACAGGATCTCACATTTTACCCAGAATGAAGACCGTGTCGCTATACATCAACATCTATCATGCAATATTACAACATGGATTTTACATCGCTAATACAGATCATGACATGTGATACACGCTTCTTCATAAAACACTATAGAAGTGCAATATATATAGAAAGCTGTCTCTACGGCAGAACCCTTTCAAGAGGTACTAATGCGTGCCTTTAAAGGGAAAGTTCACCCAAAAATGAAAGCTTGCTGTTAATGTACTCATCCTCAGGCCATCCTTAGGTGAGCTTTTTTCTTCAACAGTAAAGATTTTATGCTGAAACCGCGGTGCTGGATTTATAACATGCAAGTCCACGGCTGCCTTCACTTTGAGAGTCAAAACAAGCGACGCTAAATTAATACCTGTGGCTCCTGACGATATATTGAAGTCTTATCAAGCGAAACAATCAGTCTGTGCAAAAAAAATGTCTTCATAAATTATTGGCAAGCCTATGCACAGCTGTCAGCCCAGCGCCGCATTAACACCGCTGTCACTGTAGTGTGATGTGTTTACAGGATTCATTTACCACATGTGGCTCAGTTACTCATGACAGGTTGTAAACCTGTAAATGCAGGTTTTAAACAAAGACCTGGTTTTGAGTTGCAGTGACGCCCACTCCTATCAACTCAGAGAATTTGCATAGTTTACACTTTCCAAGCTATTACACATTGCATGCACTCTCTCAATTAACATCTGAATAGGCCTACATATAGATTTGCATACCACACTGCATAAAAATATATTTCTAAGCACCAATAAAACAGGATCACGTGTTTGTGCTTCAGTCGTGTGTGTGTGTGTGTGTCTGTTGGTGTTAGAGCTCATATACAATCACATTTAGAAAGAATGAGTCATGTTGGCTTTCACAAAAAGGCGCATGTGAGCGCTAATGAACATTAATGAAGCTGCCGTGCAAACAGATCCCATTTCCCCACAGGTTTAGTGTTTGCTGAAACCAGATCGGTGCACGTGAGCCATGGACGACAGCCCACTGAAACAGCAGCTGCGCTCTCTTATGAGGTGTGTGCTCAGTTATCACACCTCATACAAGTGCAGTTATCACACCTCATACTCGCTGGCCTCCGTCAGTACTCTCCAGATGGATAAGAGCGTCATCAAATTCAACCACTGTGACAAGGACATCTACTGTTTCTTCGTCCCGGATCAGTGTCCTGAATGTGGCGTTAGCTTCAGTGGGAAGCGGCTGGAGGAAGCGCCGGTCAGCATACCGAACCCCGTCGGCAACGGACACAAAGCCCCGTGCGCTTTTCTAGTGGCGTCCACAGAGGACAGTGTGCTCAGGTAGGACCGTCAGCTGAAGCTGCTAGAGAAGGACATGTCCTCATATAGAGATGAAACTGAGGTGACATAAATGCAGCTGGTTTTTGCAGGGACTTTGATGGCCGCTCTGATCTACACACGGGAATCAGCAACACAAACGGTACTGTACTGAGTCTGACAAACATCAGAGTCCTTTTAACAGGAAAATAATGTAAGAGTGTAACTAAGTTACATGAACAGGTAAAAGATGTGTTTTACAAGGCATGCACTTTTTGTAAGAAATGTCCCCTTTTTATTTACAGTAAGAGTTTCCCTGTAGTTGATATTTTATTTAAATAGGTATGTTTCTCATGCCACCCTGTAATGCCTGAAACCGTCATTGTAATTCAAGTCAGGTTCTTATACCCACAGATTTTTATTTTACAGCAAATTTAACAGAAATTTGTTTTTGTTAGTTTCAGTTTTCTTATCATCAGGGTTATTATAATTAATTCAAACTGAATCTAAACCTAAACCAATAAATAAATAAAAATAAATGTTAACTGAAAGAAAATATTAAAAGCTTTTTTTAGTGCTGTCAAACGATTAATCGCGATTAATCGCATCCAAAAAATAA
>NW_015625598.1:298881-303732 GCF_001515625.1 Sinocyclocheilus rhinocerous | reverse complement strand
TTGTTTACATAATATATGTGTGTATACTGTGTATATTTATTATGTATATATAAATACAAACGCATGCATGTATATATTTAAGAAAAATGTTACATTTATATATTTTTATATTATATAAATTATATGAATATAAAAATATATGTAAATATTTTCAAAATATATACTGTACCACAGATTTTTATTTTACAGCAAATTTAACAGATTTGTTTTTGTTAGTTTCAGTTTTCTTATCATCAGGGTTATTATAATTAATTCAAACTGAATCTAAACCTAAACCAATAAATAAATAAAAATAAATGTTAACTGAAAGAAAATATTAAAAGCTTTTTTTAGTGCTGTCAAACGATTAATCGCGATTAATCGCATCCAAAAAATAAAAGTTTTGTTTACATATTATGTGTGTGTACTGTGTATATTTATTATGTATATATAAATACAAACGCATGCATGTATATATTTAAGAAAAATATGTTACATTTATATATTTTTATATAATATAAATTATATGAATATAAAAATACATGTAAATATTTTAAATATATACTGTGTGTGTGTCTTTATATGTACAAAATTAATATACACAGTACACATACATATATTGTGTAAACAAAACTTTTATTTTTACATACCTATTTAAATAAAATATCAACTACAGGGAAACTCTTACTGTAAATTAAAAGGGGACTATATAAATTATATGAATATAAAAATATATGTAAATATTTTCAAAATATATACTGTATGTGTCTTTATATGTACAAAATAAATATACACAGTACACACACATATTGTGTAAACAAAACTTTTATTTTGGATGCGATTAATCGCGATTAATCGCTAGACAGCACTACTTTTTTAGTTGTCAAGGCAACATCTCATTTTAATTTGGTTTAACTTGATGTACTAAAATAACTGAAATAAAAATAGAAAGTATTAACTACACATTTAAAAAAGTGAAAATGAAAAAAAAAACACTACAAAATTACTAAAACATTAAAATGAAAACACAATATAAAAACAAAAGCTGATTCAAAATACTAATAAAAACTGTAATAGTATCTCAGTTATACTAAGATCACTGTTTACAGTCAAGTCAATCACCTTTATTTGTATAGCGCTTCATACAATACAGATTGTGTCAAAGCAGCTTTAAAGCGTTAAACAGGAAAATAGTTAGTCAATAATGCAAGACAATAACGAGTCATTTTTCCAGCTAAAGTCAGTTCATTGATGATTCAGTGATGTAACTGAAATGTGACCCTGGAGCACAAAACCAGTCATAAGGGTCGATTTTTCAAAATTGAGATTTATACTCCATCTGAAAGCTGAATAAATAAGCTCTCCATTGATGTATGGTTTGTTAGGATAGCACAATATTTGGCCGAGATATAACTATATGAAAATCTGGAATCTGAGGGTGCAAAAAAATCTAAATATTGAGAAAATCATCTTTAAAGTTGTCCAAATGAAGTTCTTAGCAATGCATATTACTAATCAAAAATTAAGTTCTGATATATTTACGGTAGGAAATTTACTAAATATCTTCATGGAACATGATCTTTACTTAATATCCTAATGATTTTTGGTATAAAAGAAAAATGTATAATTTTGACCCATACAATGTATTGTTGGCTATTGCTGCAAATATACCCCAGCGACTTAACACTGCTTTTGTGCTGCAGGGTCACGTATGTAAATGTTAAACAGTACAACAATTGCACTTTGCATTAAAAAAAGTAATAGAATTTGACCTGCAGAATTATTTGTGAAATAGATCAAAGGTCACAATGTGCGTCTTTTGTGTCATTCAAATATGTGAACGCCATTTCTTCTGTTGCTACTGAAGGAATAGTCTACAATTACACGAAGACGGGTGTTCAGAGAGAGCATCAGGGCTGGGAGCGCTGCATCTGCATCCCGCTGGTTCAGCCCGACATGTTCAGTCTGATGAGCCAGTGGGATGAGTATCTGGAGAAGTTCTCCTCCGCTCAGATGTGGGACCCGTCCTGGCAAAGGTGAGCCTCTACACCCCAAACACTGAAATCGCCCAGCATAAATCAGGAAAATTGCAGTTCCGGGAAATGACATTCAGACGAAGTCATTATAATCAGTAGTTATGTCCCCACTGGATGCAACAAATGCTTCGTTTGTAATGGGTTTTAATGTTTTTGTCTCATTGCTCCGGCCGGACAGGGCATCATCACAGTATGGTGAGGGGCCTAAGATTTCCGTCACACGCTTGAGGTATTCGGCCAATCACAACGCATTGGATAGCTGGCCAATCACAGCACACCTCGCTTTTTCAGACCGATGAGCTTTGTAAAAATCTACGCGTTTCAGAAAGGCAGGGCATAGAGGAGAAACAATGTACAGTATGTGGAAAATAACGTTTTTTGAACCTTAAACCGCATAAACGCATTTTATTACACCAAATAATGTTCTTTTTAGCAACATCATATGACCCCTTTAATTTCATTTTATAGCTTTCAATTTTTTCAGATAATGACACCATTTCCTTTTTCATAAACTCGATATGAAGCATCAGATTCGTCGAACAATGATTAAGAATCATGGCTTTAAATGTAAATATCGGCATCGGCCCGATATGAAAAATTATGCCGATATGTCTTACCGATAAGAGGAATACATTAACACACATGTGCTCAGGGTGTGCTAGTGATTAGATCACGTCAGCAGTGTGGCTCATTCTTGAAGCAAAGTTTTGCCTGAATGGTGATTAGATTCACTGTTTTGGATAGCTGCATTTAAACTGAGAATGCACGTACAGAATGACGCGTTAGCTGTATGCTAGAGTAAACAGTAATAGCACGTGCAGTGGCAGCCTCCCCCGGGTCCTAATGCACGTTCGGTAAGGTGTTTTAATTCCGTAGGGGATGCTGTTGGCCTATTTCTAATAAAATGAATGCAAAATACACAAATAATATTTAGACTGTTTCTGATTAAATAAAGCAGTAATTGATGCCATAAAATCATGAGTATGTTTTGAATTAAAGGTCAGAAGCTTACATGAACAAAAAAAAAAAAAAAACACAAACATGACACTTAAATAATTTTATATATACTGATGTATTCATTAATGTGTAATGTTATATTTTTAAACAAATTATGTGCTCTAAAAGATTTTCAGAATTTTTTACAACTATTTTGCTTTAGACCATTTACAAATGTTAAATCATAAAATAAAAATGTTAAGGTTACCACTGCATCTTTCTGAAAAAACAAAAACAAATGCAGTGATTAATATATAGTTTATTTATAGCTATTTTCAAATTTTCAATGTACTGTCTGTCATTATAAAATAACTTTATTATTGTTTATTTAATTCTAACAAATAAGTTCTTGTTTAAAATGAATTAAATGAAAAATAATAAAAATAATTAATTAAAAATAATTATATATCGGCATCAGCATCGGCCAAAATGAGTTGAAAATGATCGGCATATCGGCAAAAATCCAATATCGTGCATCCCTACTTTTAAGTGTCCAAATGCTGTCTGGATCAGTCTGTTCTTTGTTTTTTAGCTTTAATGAGGAAAGCCACAACTGCTACAGCTACTCGCTGATGTTCATCAACCGTGTTCTGGCCACGCAGTCGAAGCCAGCGCTGAGTAAAGAGGAGTTCACACGCTCCTTTGTGCTTCCTCGGATCAAAAGGGCTTCCAAGTACATGATGCTGTGCCGTGAGATTTCCCAGAACCACTTCTACATCGTGGACAGTCCGCGCAGAAACTCAGGCGAGGGTCCGAGTGAGGAGGACGGGGACAGCAAGAGCAACTGAGCCGCTCAAGACCCAACTACTGCGACTTTCCTGGATCATCACAGGCGCAATAACACTGATTTACGCTTAATTCTTGCATCATTTGAATGAATGATGCCTAAACGTGCCTATTAATCTGTAAAGCTTCTCTCATTCAGACATGTTTTCAGAAAGCACTTTAAGGTGATTGAGTCCAGAATCATTCATACGAAGGACTTTGAGAGTTAGTGATGAAACACAACAGACTCCGCTGATCTTGTTTGGTGTGTATATTTATTGTTGAACGCTCTCTGCGTCTGGACATTGTTTAAACACCATCTGAACATTATTAAAGAAAAATAAATCGCAGCTTAATCTTGATGCAAAATAAACATGGAAAAGGGAATGTTGGCTTATAAAGGTCTAGATTTCCTCCTGTTCAGTTCTCTCTCTTGAGGAGACCCATCTGCTCACCATGACTTCCTGCAACACATAAAACAGTGCTACAGATGCAGACACGCACAGCAGTGTCTCAGAACGAACTCAGGCGTGCTGTGGTACCTGTAGAGTGAATCGTTTCAGACACTCTGGAGAGGACAGCATGTCTTCGGTCATGTCTGATGGAGTGATGACGGAGCACAGCATCAGCTCCTGAAACACATCCAGAGGACATTTACTGCACTTTCCAAAAACATTTCCACTAATATGGTCCAAATCAGGCCCTATAACTCTTGCTTTGCTCAGTGAAAGTAGATCATCCGCTGATCATCCACCTCAGGAGCAACTTACATTTTATTCGTTTTCTTTCTGAATTTTGTCATTTTTGACACCTTGTCTCCAAAACACTGTTACTCTGCCGTGCAATTTTATAACTTTCTAGCAACAAACAAACCCATCGATATAATATGATTTTATTTTTACATTATAAAATATTTTAAAATTTAAATATTTTCAAATATATTAAACAAAATATTGGTTTAAGTTAATAAAAAAACAAATATTAGTTTACAATTATATAAAGTTTTCAAATATTATAATTCTATATTATACTTTTAAATATTAATATTATAATTTTAAAATATTAGTTTAAAATT
>NW_015625598.1:295513-298399 GCF_001515625.1 Sinocyclocheilus rhinocerous | reverse complement strand
TTTAAAATTGTGTGTATATATATATATATATATATATATATATATATATATATAATAAAACAAACAACAACAAAAAATAAGTGGATGAAACTTGGGTACTTGGAAATGTTCAATGGTATTGTTTCATAATTTGTAAAAATCATCAAAAACATGCACATATTGGACATTTGGACAAATGTTTTAAAAAGAATTAAAAACAGTTTTTATTTAAATAATCTAAATATCATGGTGTCATTGTGCATCTTAACGGTCGGGTATTGTTGAGAACATCATGACGTCAGACGAAGTCTAGCAGTTAATCGGAAAAACATGGTAACACTTTACTTAAAGCCTTTATATATTTAATGCATTATAAATGTATTTTTGATGCATAAATAAAGCCTTGTAATGCACCTTATAATGCATTGTATGATCTCATGAATATCTGTAACCACAGTTATAATACATTATAATACAAACAACCAATTTCATATGTGACAAGGAATCTGCAAATATTCTAATGCATTTGAACTTTGGTTACAACTGTTTATGAAAAGATATAATGAAAGATAACATTACATTATGTACATTATGATACCTTTATAATGCGTTATACAGTTGCAATCCAAATTGATCAACCTCCCCAGAATACTTTACAAATCAGTTTTCTGAAGATCTAGAATAAAAAAAAAAATGGCACCTATGACAGCTTACTGGCATATTGAAAATGATAATGTCAATACATAATGTAACGTTTTTGAGTTATAGGGTTTTTTAATAACAGGTTATTGGAGCCAATTAGATTTTTTTTTTTTCATTATTCATCAACTTTACGTTCTCAGAATCACTCAAATGTGTTTTAATAAACTTTCTCTAATAGTTTACTGATGCCTTTGTTGAACTGTTTTCATCAAATTTTGTTCTTGCAGTAAAATGTGGCAAAAAGTGCTCCTGTGGTTCAGTGGTAGAGCATTGTGTTAGCAGCGCAAAACGTCGTGGGTTCGATGCCCAGGGAACACACATACTGGTAAAAAAAAAATGTATAGCCTGAATGCAATGTAAGTCGCTTGCTAAATGCTTAAATTAAAATGCATAAATTAATTAATTAAATTAAAATGTCTTGCAGGTCAAGGGGGTTGATTAAATGTGATTGCAACTGTACATAAAGGCTTTAAGTGTTACCAAAACAACATTTGTGCTTTGAATGTTTGTAAAAAGCCATGGGACTCCAAACTGTACTATTTTTTGTGGAAAGTGCCAAAAACAGGCTGTTAATAATAAAATATACTACTCCTCTAGAAACAGACAGTCTTTATAGGGATACTTATTCAAATGTGGGTATCAAACTCCTGTTATTAAGCGCTTTTATTAGTCCTACTGTACCTTAGAGACGTTCCCAGTGGTTCTGCTGAGAGCAGCGAGAGATTTCCAGCTGAAGGGCCGTAGAGACTCATCAGACAGACAGACAGACAGACACACACACACGCGCACACACACACACACAAACAAACAAACAAACGTGTTTTCATGTGAATTTCTGGACTGTATCTTTGAATCTTGATGCACCATCAAAAGCAAACATTTTCAACATCTGCCTGATTAAGAACAAACCTTGCATGATAAAACGGTGGTCCTTTTCGGTAGAGCACTAGAAAGAGAGAACGAAAGGAGAATCTGAGAGCTGAAACAGCAACAGACAAGAGGCAACTCTATAGTGCCGTGTGTCTACAGGAGCCCACACCTCCTGAAGTTCACAGCCAAGAGTCAGTTTCCATGTCATGTCAATGAGACTGCAGTGCTACGGGTCAGGAGAGCGAGGAAAGCAATGCTCAATAGACCTGAATAATTCAGCCGTCCTCCTCGAGCGTTACTGACACTGCTTGGAAAATCTCTCTGACCCGCTGGACTCAGCTAATGCAGGGACAGGCCTAAATGTTTCAGAAGGACAGGCCATAAACATCAGCGCTCCTGAGAACAACGGGCTGATTCTGTGCCATTACAAACTGCACCATCTGAAAACACCACACTGCTCTTCTTCTATAATGCTGTCACTGCTTCATGACAGGCAAAGCTTGATATTCTTTTTGAAATCATTTTCATAGGCGGAGAAACCAAATACATGAACTGGCCATATTTGGACTTTGGTCACACTTTATCTTAGGGCGTCCTTGTTACACAAATAAATACTTAAGTACTATTAATTAACAACATAGGGTTAGTTAGTTAAGGGTTAGTTAGTTAATTAGTTGTAATTATTCCAGGGTTTGTGCAGATCTTAAAAAGTCTTAATTCGTCCTTCCACAAATTAAGGCCTTAAAAACGTCTTAAATCAGAGCAGAAAATCTTAAAATCACAAAGTCATGGCATTAAATGTTGCATGCATTGCAAAAAATGTTTTTGTCTCGTTTTCCATTACAAGTATCTAAACATACTTAAAGCCAAATACATTTACAGTCCAACTCTAGTTTTCTGAGCACTTGAACAAAATCGAGTTTATGCTTAAAAAACGGAAAACAAATATCTGTCGACGGGGAATGAAACCTTGTTTTCTCTTTGAGTTACTTGAAACCATTGGCAGATACGTGTCCTTGTTTTAATCATAAACTCACTTCAGTTTGATCAATTTCTCAGAAAACAATACTTCTTAATGTATCTTGATTTAAGAATCTTTAGACATTTGCACTGGAAGACAAGACAAAAATATAACACATAGGAAGAACACTGATTATTTGCAGTGCGAATTATAGAGATATTTCCATAGTCTAGTTTTTTTTTTTTTATTAATTAATTAAAAAAGCAATGAAGATCTGTTGGAAAATCACAAACATTTTCTACATTTACATTCTGACTTGGCTTGTATGCATATTCAGTGTGTGCGTGTGTGTGTGTGTGTGTGTGTGTGTACTG